>NW_021680464.1:856700-864530 GCF_001412515.2 Diachasma alloeum | reverse complement strand
GGGGGGGGGGGGGGGGGGGGGGGGGGGGGGTTTACGCCCCGGCTCGCCTCGCTCGCCAACCCCCACATGACTCACAAATGACGCCCATATGACCTCAATGAGCCTTATTCTGGTCCTTGCGACCCTTAATCTGACCCTCATTACACCTCTCGTGGCCCTTATTTTAACTGTTAATTTTGGGGTCTTAATTTCGAGTACCGAATTTTCATCATCAGACGTCGATTTGGATTTTTATAAAATAGAGAGATATAGAAACCCTTATCTTGACCTTTGTGACCCTTGGTTTTTGACCCCCACCCTTATTTGGACCCTGAACCTGACCTTTGTAACTTAATCTGACCCTTGCGACCCTTATTTTCATTTTTGATCTGAGCCTTATTATAACCCTCGTGACCCTTTTTTTTCTGACCCTTGGTTTTTGACTCCCATGACCCTTATTTGGACCCTTGCGACCCTTAATCTGATCCTTGGGACTCTTCTTTAGACCCTTAATCTAACCCTTGTTACCCACATTTGGAACCCTTAATTTGACCCTTGTGACATATATTCTGACTCTCGTAGCCCTTGTTTTGACCCTCATGACCTTTAATTTTTGAGTCTTAATTTCGAGTAGCAAATTTTCAGCACCAGAAGTCGATTTGGAATTTTATAATATAGAAATAATAAATTAGCAATTGACTGTTGTTAATAAATTGGCAATTTGCATCCGAATGGATTCTCTTTTTGTTTATTCTTATTTCACTATTCACCTCTTCTATTTTTAATATCATAGTACTATCATCAATTGAAATGTCATCAGCATTATTTCGTTCTGCCAAATGTTTCTACATTCAAACCCTCTACTCGAATTTATTTACAGTTCGGGTTTAAGGAAGTTCATGATTTTTCAGTGGGATTGAGACCGAAATTTCACAAATTGATTGAATTTTCAATGGAACATGAATATTCAGAAACAAAGTGACATGAATTTTCAATTGTTCCCTGAATGTTCCTGATTTTTCGGAATTTTCACAGAATAATTGAACTGAATCAGTGGAATATTTGATATTTCAATGACGAGATGTTCTGAAATGTCAGTGGAAATTAAACACGATACAATTTCCGGGATTCGACACGGAAATTTTTTGATGGAAGTAAAGACGTACTTCTCAAAAAACTCTTGTCTTCTCAGTGTAGGGTCAAAAAGACTATTTTTCTCCACCTATTTTCTCCGTGTGATAACTCCTCACCTACGGTACAAGAAATAATTTCAGATTTCTCAGGGGTGAATTCTCAGTTTGAAATACACCGAGTGGCACGGACGATTTGAAATGGATCGGGCAAACGGACAGACGTGACAGACATAATTCCCCCGGTAAAAAGTGCTTAGGGGGTGCGCTCGACTCCAGGACACCTGTCGATTCTCACCGAGAAATATTGTATACACTGTACTTGTAATTCGGTATCGATTCGCAATGCTTTCTTCAACTGATTCAATATTAATCTTCAATAAACCATATATACATTAATCTTCAATTTTTTTTCCATCATTTTTTTATTAAAAAAATTGCCGATATTTTTTTCAGTCCGATGGGAAAGTACAGGCTATATATATTATTTATGCGCTCCACTCGTACTTTTTTCAGTGGAATTAATAACAGTATTTCAGTGAAAGTCTATAATTTATTTCAGTGGAGAAGGGAAATTTCCATGAATTTTAAATTGAAAAATTATAGATTGTTTTTTTTTCAACGGGAATCAGATAGGAGAGTTGTTGGTAAACAACTGCAGGTTCACACGGGGAATATTCTATGTCAATATAACGGCGTAAGCCGCTTGGGCCACTATTGTCATCGCAACGCAGTATCAACAAAGAACGAGAGATGTGGAGATGTTGGATTACCTTTGAATATGCTTCCCGTCCCCTCTGTGGATCTAAATATCTCGATTTTTTCACTCAAGCATTTGTGATTCGTGACAATGGGAAATATTGTTCTCACACTGTTGAAAATATGCAGCTGAATTTCCCGGAAAAATATAAATTCGTTATCTTGAAATTTTTAATTTATTTCAGTGTTCATTACCGGTCATTTTCTTTCCCACAAAATTACGAGATTTCAATACATAATAGTATATTTCGATACGAGTGAGACAGAATTTTCACGAGTGTGAAGTTGGCGGCCCTCGGCTTCGCCTCGGGCTGCCAATCACACGAGCTGAAAATTCCTGACTCACATGTGTCGAACAATAGTTTTTGACAGTGATGTTACATTCAGCGAGTGGCGAACTGTGCCTTTTTTCGTTTACTAGTAAACGAAAAGACTTTTCGTTTACGAGTAAACGACAAGTCACTTTTCGACACGAGGTGAACGTAACAGCAGTGTCAAAAATGTTATTTACAAGTCATAATATACAATATTATCTTTATGGCATTCTTAAACAAGGCAAAACATTATTCCAATTAATAATTAGATATTTTTCTTCAAATATAAAAAATATACAGAAACAACTTTTAATTCATTGAAGTCATTTCGCTCTCATTATGTAAAAACTTGAGGCACAACTGATTTGTGAATCCAAATACCTCGGATTTTTTTCATGCAAGCATCTGCGAGTCGTGATAATGATTTCAATGCTTTGGAGAGGCAATTCGTAATTAATAATTCATAAAGTAGTTTATGGGTGGGCTCGTCGTCTCGGGCATTAGCATACACGTTAATTCAGTCCTGCATCCGTCAATTATATTAATTGCCTGATTATATTAGTCATTTCCTTATTGTAGACGATTCTCTTATGGAGTTTTATTATCTCGGAGGTTTTAATAGTGGGTAATTACGGATGAGTGTGATAATTATTTCCATTATCGGAACTGAAAGGATTTTTAGAGATGAATTCGTGATTATTTCACAATGAAAGAGACGAATTCGAGGAGGTTCCTTTAAAATGGAGTTAGAAAACCGTTTCTAATAATTTATTGGTGACAATATTTGAAAAAAATCCTAATCAATGATTATCGAGTTGTTGAGTTATCTCAGTCCTGCGACTTTTACTATTTTGGAGGTTCAAATCGTTATCAATTAAAATTTAAGGAAAAGTCGATTTTAATTAGCTGAATTAAAAGGTTTTTCAAGCATTGATTCACTATTAACTCTCAATAAATCAGTGGAATCAGCAGAGAGATTTGTTCAAACGAAATCAAGGAGTAGTTTTGATTATTCATTAGAAAAGAACTCTCGCCAGTTTCAATTACTGCTAAATAAGCGAAATACAATATAAATTTTGATTAATTAAAGGAAAAACATTCTACAGACATCAGATTGTAATCAATTAAGAATGTATTAGTTCATAAAATAGTATCTCGATATTTCATGGAAATAACAAAGTATTGATCAACGCGATGATCTCTTGCCTTCGGCTCGGGCGCCAATTCCACATGTGGCGTGCACGAGTGAAAACCCCAATCGCAACCGTCCGGGACAAGATTTTTTTGCAAAGATTTTCACTCGAATTTTTTACTCGCAATTAAGACTCCGAAATTAAAGGTCACAAGGGTCGTAAGGGTCAGAATAGGGGTTATGAGGGTCATGAGGGTTAGAAAAAGGGTCTCAATAGGGGCCACAAGGGTCAGATTAAGGATCGCGAGATTAATGGTCACACGATTAAGGGTCTCAAGGGTCAGATTAACGGGGCAAATAAGGGTAACAAGGGTCAGATAAAGAGTCTAAATAAGTGTCACGAAGATCACATTAAGGGTCACAAGGAGCGGATTAAGGGTCACAATGGTCAGATTAAGGGTCCAAAAAGGGTCATGGGTGTCAGAAATTAAAGGTCACAAGGGTCAAAATAAGGGTCTCAATATCTCTGTATATTTAAAAAACCCAAATCAACCTTTGGTGATGAAAATTTGGTGATCGAAATTAAGACTCGAAAATTGAGCGTCAGAAATGAAGGGTTAAAATAAGGGTCGCGAGGGTCAGAATAAGGATCATGGGCCTCATATGGGGGTTGGTGAGCTAGTTTATTTATAAACAACGAATTTTTAACAAAATAATAATTCTGTGTAAAATGTAATGATATTCATCATTTTTTTCAAATTCCCAATTCGCAATTTAATTGATAAATTTGACGATTGAAAATGGTTGAATCTACAGTGTAGTTTGTATTAAACTGTAAAAGATACTTGGATATCCTTAAATTACTGAAATTTTTTGGCAATCAATTTTCGATGAATTCAGAAGAAACCGGTTGGCAATTAATTCAATGGGGATATCGAGTAATATCTGATATTTTGGGAGAAAAAAAAAGTATTGATCAGCGAATTGTTGATAATTCAGCAGAGGCGTTATGCCTATCGGAGTAGGCGCTCGGCATACTAATGGCCCGATGATTCCAGTGAATCGTCCGAACACCAATCTCTCCTCTACAACTCAACCTATCCACACATCAAAATAAACCCACTCCACAACACTCGACAGCGAGTGTGTATCGATGGCTTTGAAACTATATCGCCCCTGTAAAATGCATAGGTGTATGAATATCGCTCGGTAATAAAAGGTGAGTGAAGAGAAATAAAAAAAAAGAGAGAAATTGATTTCGTTCGTTTGTGGGGCTTTGTGAGACTAAACCTCTCGTCGCCATTAACAACCACAAAAATAATGCATTTCAAGTTTTGTTTGATCTATCAGAATCGTCATTCTTTTTTTTAATCTTCGTGGGATTGGACAACTAGAGCGATTTGCAGGGGAATTATTATGTGGAACGCTATATAAATTCCCATCTTCAATGAAAAATGAATGCCGTATGAAGGACGGCGGAGCTCAATATGTACAAGAAATTTGAAATGAAGAAATGGCTAGAAGCCGGATAACTCAGTTGGGAGAGCACCCGATGCATAGTCGGAAGGTCCCGGGTTCATATCCCGGTCTGGACTAATCCATTTTTTTTCAGCAAATATTTCTTACATCTCCCTTTCTTATTTCTTTTCAATATTTGTACATTGCCATCGGGATTTTTGTCGAGCAGACAATTCAATCATAAAAAATGCTTAATAATAATAATAATGAATAATGAATCACGATAATATTATCGTGTGATAATTGTTTCAATAACCCATTTTTTTATTCAAGTATAAATCAATGATTTTTATTATTTATTTAGTCTGTCACATGGATAACACTGAGAGTATTTAATTATTAATCCATTTTCAGAACAATGTTTACAAAAGCAATCAATTATTTTACAATTATCAATAAAAACAATCGCGAACAACTGAAAATTTTGAATAGGTCGACCCATTCAGGAAACACATTTTGGAAAAGTTTTGGCAGAAGTTTCGACGAATTTTGTGATTGATAATTCACGATTTCATGAAAGACTCAAAGGAAATTGGAAATTTTAAATGAGTTATTCCATGAAAATTGAATAATCGGAATGATTCACCTATTAACAGAAAATTCTGCGTAATTTGGTACCGGATATTTATGTTGTGATTGAAAATTCAAGTAAATCGGGGAATTCTCATCTCCTTGATGCTAAAAAATTTGAAATTTCATGATTTTCTCTCGGCTGAATTGAATTCAATCACCATCTCCTGGAAATTACTATTAACTTTCTACGAAATTTCAATTTTTTTCCGACGCTAGACATCTTTAAAGACAATTGTTTCAATTAAGATCGATAAACGGTATAATTATTTATATTAGGCGTTAATTATAAATTGAAATAACATTTTGTCTTGATTAAGATCGATAAACGGTATAATTATTCACACTAGAACTTAAAACGAGAATGACTATCTTTAAATTTTGTAATTTTGTGTAAAAAAAGTCTTCATCATACTTGTGATTTTCAATTGAATAATAATCTCATCTTAAATACGTATTATTTTACAAATCGATTGAATTTAATAGAACAACTGCAACTTCCTTAGCTCCAGAAATAATTTTTGCGCCATCAGGTGTTCCCTCTCTCCGCACAGTGAGTAACGAAGGATTACAGAGTTAATAAAAATTCACAATTTAATCCTCGAGATAGTTGAATCCCCTCCGTAAATTCAGAACTCTCCATAGCCCCCTCAGCGCCAAAATTAAGGCGTTTTTAATGTCGATACAAACAACACCGAGTGGGAAAATATTTGCCGAGGGATGTTCTGATACTTCCTCCCTCGCACATTCGACTGTTGAAGCCCGGCCTAATCGGCACTCCACCGGGTGAATAAAATACCCTGGGTGTTTTTGCAACAAAACCCGCGGGTTGTTTGTACCAGTAACAACCAAGGTGGGAAGAGTCCATGGAACATTTAACTCGACACTTTTAACGCTATGCAGAGTTTCTATACACCTGCCTGAGCTCCGAGAATTTTCCCGTAAAAGGATGAAGTGCCCGGCAATGCCTTCTCCACTGTGCATTGCCATTTGAAACCATCCTCACTCCTCGGGGTTTATATTTTCCACCTCTAGGAGCATTTGAAATGTGAAAATATAACTCGTCGGCGTACACAGTACGTCGAACATCATCTCGTTTGTATACACCTCTCTTATGGCGGGGTGAATTTTTATGGGGGTTAACGGGTGAGTATTTTTGTGGGGAAATGTACTCTGTGAATTTTATTATGTGGGGTTTTTGTTATTGCGAATTTTTGAGATTTTTTGAAATTATATTGAGCGCACTGGGGGAAACACGGTGTTAAAAATTTTTCGCTGAAATTTCCGCTACAGTTTTCGAAAAATTTTGTCACATTTTAGTTTCACTGCAATTTCAAGGAATTTCGAAATTGGAAATTCACAGTTTCATGGAAAAATCAATGGGAAGTGTGAATTTTAGTTCAATTAGTCGATGAAAACGTAATGGAAATCAGGAAAATTTCGGTAAATATATTCTTGAATTTTCATTTAATTAAATTTTTTGGGGCAATTGGCAATGAGTATTCATGTTTTCATTGAACATTGAAATACGTTGATGAATTCTCATGTTAATGCTGCTAAAAATTTCGGAATTTCATTGAATTTTCAGTGAAATCTAAAATTTTATTATTTTTTCCCCATAAATCGACTGTCCATGAAATTTCAATTTTTTTCCAACAGTGTAGAAAGTCATTTTAAAGTTTGAAGTTATTTTTAGGAGAGAGAGATTGGATTCAATTTAGGGAGGAAATAGTCCCTTTTCCGCAAATATTCCTGTTTTGAAAAGGGAATTTCCCAGTTGAGAAGTAAGTTTATTTTAATTTTCAATCAAAACTCGAATATTCATTATCAGATTACAGTGAATTTTCAATTAATCAAAAACTCAAGAACACAAATAATAAACTGACCTCACTTCTCCAGAATTTACTTGATTCAGGGCGCCTTGGTTCGGAAATCGAGTACTTTGGGTTTTTAAAATAAAAACCGTTGGGTACTGAATTCAAGAAACCATGAGTTTCTGAATTAACAATATTGAGGTCCTTAAATTGACATCCTTGTCTCCTCAAATTATCTTCATTACGCGAAGAAAGTTATTTGGTGAATGGCAACAACTAGTCGGTGAATTTCAACAACTAATTTTTGAAATTTACCAACTAATTTTTTTCATGTAATTATGGTGTGACATAACAATTTATTCATCCCCCTCTCACGGGACGCTGTATTTGAATGCCCTCAACTGTTCCCTAAAAAAATGATGACGAAATGACGATCGAGTTGAGAAATTTCATTGCATGAAAAATTTGTGCGATTTCAATCGCCAATTACCATTTTCCGTAACATTCCGTCAGAATAAAAATTAACAAGAAAACCCTTTCCATTGGCACTCCACCCGTCCTCCCCACCTCCGCCAAAATTCCCAAATGTGCAAACGTCTACCCCCCCCCCCCCC
>NW_021680464.1:803494-856520 GCF_001412515.2 Diachasma alloeum | reverse complement strand
CCCCCCCTTCGAAAACTCTATGTCCACTTGTCACGCGGTCAATTGTCAACCTCAACTTTTTGTCTCAATTTCCCCCGTCGATTTTCCACTCACCAATAAAACTCGTAGCCCCCATGCCGTTAAAATCGACCGCGATGGCCTGTCTATCGACTGGTGTATCCACGTCTTTTACCAAAACCATCCCCTCAATTCGTAAAATACGTCCGAAACTTTTACCGATAATACACACAGGTGGAGATCATCACGATGCGCACACAACTCCATTCGTAATTCATGCAGTACGTGCCCCGGTGGAGGCCCCCTACCCTGATGTCAAAACTTCCGGATATTCCGTCTGTCAAACGTATCTCCCGTCAACTTTTCCCAATGTACCTGACCATTCCCTTCCCCAACCACTGTTTCCTTTCCCCCCAAACCCGTCGTTACTTTCATCTTATTCCTTTTTTTTTGCAAAACAAAATTGTTTTTGCCCCTATCACAAAACTTGAACAATAAAAAATCCCCTGCTATTCGAGGTAATTCGAGGAAATCAATTTTCATGTGCGTGACTCATGAGATAAGAATTCCCCAGGATAAATTGAATTGCAGACAGAAAATTTTATTTTATCGAGTTGAAACGTGTTTACCTCGTGGAAGAACTCGTTCCACGGAGAAAAGTGATATAAATGTGACATTTATGAAGGCAACGAAAAAATTCATTCAGTCGTTTGAAGTCATTTGCAGAAATTGGGGGCACAGTACAGTGTTCAAAATTTTCCACTGAAATTTCCGGGAAGGGTCTTGAAAATTGAAATTTTAATTCAAATTTCAATTTCAATTCAATTATTTCGGAAAAATTAATGAAAAATGTGGGAAATTAAGAGCAACCTCTCCTTGAATTCCAGACTTCTCTAAATTTTCAAGGAATTCCTTCGAAAATTCCTGGTACTCCAAGAATTTGGAAGGAATTTCTGTCTTCCTGCCGCTAAAAAAATACTCAATTTCAACGTTCTACTTGATTATTCAGTAGTTCAAAGTCATTTGTTGTAAAAATGATATAAAAATCGATCAATTAACTCCCTGCAACACTATCTCACACTAAGAAAAAAAAATTGATTGGTTCATATCAAGAAAACGAGTTCTCAAATCAATTCAAGTGGTTTTTGCATTAAAATATTTTAGAATTGAGGCTAAAAAACTATTAAATAGCTTAATGCAATTCAACTTAGTATGAGAAATCGCTTTCTTGTAATCTTGAAATCGTGCTAGTCATTGAGACAAACACAAAATTTCTTGACGAAAGTCTTTTTTTCTTGATGCAAGATATGTTGTTCTGGAAAATTTTCAAGCCACGAGTTTCTAGATACGCTGTTCGAAAAAAAATGAAATTTCATGCACAGTTGACCACTAAATTTCAGGACAGTGACACTAAATGCGATTTAAAGGAAAAATCATTTTTAAAAAATCATAAAAAAATTAATCCATTAATGGCTGAGGAAATTAGAGTTTTTTTAGGAAAAAAATCATGAAATTTCAGGGTTCACTGAAAATTCGGTAGAATTCCAGAATTTTAAACAGCACAGACGAAAATTCCTTAATTTATTTAAATTTCCAATCCAATATGAATAATCAGTGCCAAATTACATTAAATTTTCAGTGAAATCTGAAATTTCATGATTTTTCCCCTAAATCGCATTCAGTGACACTGTCCTGAAAATTCAAGAATATATTTGCCGGAATTTTCTGGTTTTCTCTTTATTTTCCGGGAAACCTAGAACTGAAATTTCCAGTTCCCTTTGATTTTTCCACAAAATTCTGAATTTTCAATGACAAAATTCCTTAAAATTTCAGTGGTAATTAAATTGGATAAAAATGTCCACAAAGTGTACGGGAAATTTCAGCCAAATGTTGTTAACAGCGTATAAGTAAATACTTCCTTCTCAAAAAACTTTGTTTCTCTCAGTGCAGGACACATAATCAGGCTTGTTACATAAATCATGGCCCAACTGAATGCTGACAGAATTGCCTCCTCGAATCATAATGTCGTCCTCCTGATTAAGAAGTTTGAACGATGCGCGTGCACGTCGCTTGTTTACACACTCGTGTTTATAACAACGAAAACATTAGCATAACACGAGGAAATTCCTCAGTCCCGTTGAAGCCCACCCCCCTTTCATATTGCCAGAGTTGAGCCCGAAATGCAGCCCAAGGCGTCGCTGGGGCGCACTCTGTACTTACCTCGAAATGAATCAAGTGCCCGGCATCCAAAGGCAGGCAGGTGCTTATTACTTACTTGAAAAACCCAAGCTGCCCCCTCCTACCAGCGACTCACGTATCTCACCCGCCCTCCGCATATATGCAACTCGTACCGGAAACCTCCCTCGGCCTCGGGTCATCCGCAAAAGAAAGAAGAGGTGGAAAAGAATTTCGCCTTGTTCATTCTTCTGCATTATTACACTCTCACTCGTATGACCCCTCCAGCCATAATTTTCGATTGGTTGGGTTGGGTGCTCATCTCCATTGGACATTGCACGTTGAGAGAGCTCGTGGGGAGAGGTGATGGACAGGTGGTTGTCGATGAGTTGCCATTGTTTTATCAAATTGTTGATTTTTATTGGTTGAGGGGGTCAAACGTATGGCATATCAGTAGTGAAAATCACTCTTGAAAGTTAAAGTGAAAAAGCTGGAAATTTTTAACAATGATAAAGTTACGTAAAATTTCTGTATATTTCTTCATTGACAAATCAGTTAACTTCCTGAATATTCAAGTAAGTTCTCGATTTCCAGGTCCATACGGCACTGAAAAACTCAATCTATTAAAAATTCAATTGCATCTAATGTTTGAGAATTCAGATGACGCTGTTACTGAAACTTCAAACTTCAAACTTCAAACTTCAAACTGCAAAGATTTTGAATTACAGAAAATAAGGGCGAAGGAATATAAAATGTTTTGCAACTTCCCTCAATTTCCACTTTAATGCATCTTCCACCTCAATCTAGAACCAAATCTGGAGGTCTATACGGTTGGACACAAACGCGCATAATTACAAGTGAGAATAATTGGCCGAGTAACTACGATTATACGACATGCACTGGTGGAAAGGTAGAGCGTGAAATGTTGCCCGCAGGGTAAGGTAAAACTGATGCCGATCTCTCCCCAGCAATTCGCGGGTATAACGAACCGCCGAGTTTGAGAATAAACTAGTGATACGTGTCTCCAGTATTACCACTCAGTACTTCTGAAATATCGATAACCATTGTTGTTAACCGGTGTGATTACTCCATAATCATAACAGATGGAAATGGGATACTAAAATGATTCACGTGACCTTTTTCATTCTGTCATTCAGTGGAATTGTATACTGAATATCGGAGAAAATTTTGGAACCAATATTTTCCCTAATAAAAACAAAAATATGTAAACTATTAAAAATTTTCCTCTGAATTTACCGTTTAAGATTCCGGAAATTTTTATCGTGTTCAAGTTCCACTGGAATTTCAGGAAATCTTGTCATTGAAAAATCAAATATTCCATTGATTTTCTGTTCAAATGATCTAAAAATCAATAAAATACTTGATGTTTCAGATCAATTATTCTGTGAAAGTTCAGAATAATCACGAAAATTCAAGGAAAAATTGAAAATTCAATCAAGTTGTGAAATTTCTATCTCATTCCCGCTTAAAACTCATGAATTTCCTTGAATGCTACCGAAAACTAGAAATTTCATAACCGTGTTTCCCCTAAATCCGATTCAATGTCACTCTTATAAGTATTAATCATATTTTCCATGAAATTTCAAAAAATTTCTAACTGTGTATGAAGAAATTCTGGACGATTGGGCAGACTTCAACATGTCATCAGGATATATGATTTGAAATTATAGAAATCCCCAATAGCCTCCGTCTCCAAAAAAATCGTCGTAAATATTCCTGAAACGTTTAGAACTCACTTTCCGCCCTCGAAATACAATGATTGGTTCCAACAATTTCCCCAAAATTGCTGCATCCTGGAGTGTTGCAAAAAAAATCAAATTTCATGGAAAGTTGACTACTAATTTTCAGGACAGTGACACTAAATACAATTTAGGGAAAAAAATCATGAAATTTCAGATTCCACCGAAAATTCAGTAAAATTCTAGAATTTTAAGCAGCATAAAGACGAGAATTCCTTAATTTATTTGAATTCCCAATCTAATATGAATAATCAGTGCCAAATTACATTGAATTTTCAGTGAAATCTGAAATTACATGATTTGCCGCCTAAATCGCTTTCAGTGTCACTGTCCTGAAAATTCAAGACTACATTTTCCAGAACTTTCTAGTTTTCTATTCATTTTGACGGAAAAATTGAACGGAAATTGACAGTTCTCTTTGATTTTTCCTCGAGATTCTGCATTTTCAATGAGACCGAAATTCCTTGAAATTTCAGTGGCAATTAAATTTGATAAAAACTTCCAAAAATTGTACCGGAAATTTCAGACAAAAATTGTTCACACTGTGTCATGAAATCCCAGAAAAATTTCACATTTCCCAAACTGCATGTCAAACATCCCTCAGAGATTTATCAAAAACAGTTTTGAATAATTCCCCATGAACTCCCCTCACTGACAAAAAAAATATATGTTCAAAAAGTCAAGTATACTCGCATTCTCATTTTCCATGCTCTCAAAATCCCCTTTAAAATCTCTAATGCATTATAATACAGTGCAAATCTCGCATATATCCTCCCAAACAATATAAGCGGTAGAAAATGCGAAAATTCCACTCGAAATCGCACGAGTGTATTCGACTTCAACGAAGCAGTGGCGGCAGGGGGGAGGCAGGATGGTACGCAGAGCGGGGATAAAATGGGTAGAAAAGGCGCACGAGGAATGGAGAGGAGGCAGAAAAGAGCCCAGAGATGGAGGTATTAAGCGCTCTAACGAAAAGTCCCGTCGGTTATCCCGGTGCAAACTAAGCCGAGCGAGCGGCGTATATACCCTCCTCTCGTTGCTTTTCTTTCACCAGAAAAGAAGAACAATGGGCAGATTTTACCTCTCTCGCGAGTCCAAGTAACAACGACGCCGAAGCCCCGTAGTGCCAGAGTACAACGTTCGAGTGTATGTACGTTGGTTAGCCCTCTTTCATTACCGCCATTATCCCCTCCCCCCCCCCGCTTCCGCCTCGTGCCCTCTTCTTAAAACTGATGGAAATGAGCTTTTCATGTGGAATAAAATGAAACAGTTCAAATATTTGATAATTCTCGCAAATAATGGGAATAAAATGAATTTTTGAGTTTTAGAATTTTTTTTACCTCATTAATCAGATAATATTGGGGCTAAACAACTCGGTTAATTATATTTTATATTCAATGGTTGAATTATGAATAGGCACTGAGAGGATTTTATCGCACACGATTCTCGAATGTGGAGATGAATCAAGAAATTCAAATATTTGATTAAATCCTTGGCATATGAGGGGGATGAAATTAATTTTTGTTGGAGAAATCGTCTTTACCTCATTAGTTGGATAATATTGCGGCTAAATAATTCAACTAATTCCATTTAATATTCGATGTTCAACTGATGGAAATGAGCTTTTTATGTGGAAATGAATGAAAGATTGAAATATTTGATGAAATCCTTGTCATATGACGGGGGTGAAATTAATTTTTGCTGCAGAAATTGTTTTTACTTCATTGATTGGAGGATATTGTGGCTAAATAACTAGGATAGTTCTATTTGATATTGAATGGTACTCACTAGAAGAATTTTATTCCACATGCTTATTAAAACTGGTGGGAATGAGATTTTCATGTGAAAATGAATGAAAGAATTCAAATATTTGATAAAATCCTCGGGATATGAGGAGGATGAAATCGATTTTTGATGTTGAAATTGTTTTGACTTCATAAATAACTAGGATAGTTCTATTTGATATTCAATGGTACTCACTAGGAGGATTTTATTTCACATGCTTGTTCAAACTGGTGGGAATGAGTTTTCCACGTGAAAATGATTGAACGAATTCAAATATTTGACGAAATCGCTGGCAAATAAGGTGAAAGGAAATTGAAATCCGCCGAAGGAATTATTTTTACCTCATTAGTTAGTTAATATTGAAGTTAAATAACTAGGCTAATTCTATTTGATATTCAATCGTACTTTATTCTATAAGCTCTTTAAAAATGGTGGGAATGAAATTTCCATGTGGAATAAAAGAAACAGTTAAATGTTGGATAATTCTCAGCAATTGACGAAAACAAAATGAATTTCTGCTATAGAAATTTGTTTTACCTCAATAATTAGAGAATATTGGAGAATAATTAGAAAATAACCAAGCTAATTTTATTTGATATTCGATCGTTCAATTATGAATAGGTACTGGGAGGATTTTAACCCCCAAGCTCCCTGAAACTGATGGAAATGAGCTTTTCATGTGGAAATGAATGAGGCACCCAAAAAATTTCATAATTCTGGCTAATATAAAAAATAAAATGTGGTATTGCTGGCGAAATTGTGTTTGCCTCATTAATTAGTTGATAATAATTAGGCCAGTTATATTTGATTTTCAATTATTTGAGTATCTAAATAGGAATTACCGGGATTTTATTTACTACCCTCATTGGTCATCTTCTTGTAACTGGTAGAAGTGAAATTTTCGTACTTAGAAAGAATTGACATATCACAAAAATCAGTTCTTGAGCGAAAAACATGGCATACATATTTGTTCAATTTATCGTAGGTTTCAGACAAGAAATCGGTGCTCTTCGGGCTAAGGAGGAAGTTACGGAATGAAAAGGTGATGTCTTTTTTCGAAATGAGATAATATTTGACAGAAGGAAAAGAAGATATTGCTTCCCTTTGAACTCAAAGCGATTGAGCGTAAGTGACGATTATATTTTTTTAATATCTGGACTTTTTCCTCTGCATAAACTCTCTATCCACTCAATATGAAAGTCTCTGATTCATAATTCACTGAATCGAGGCTTTTAATATTTTTAGTCATTTTCTCATCTTCTGACACGAAAAAACTGATTTCTTGCGGCAAGAAATTCTCACTTTATCATGAAATGTTCATGTTCAAGTCATGAACACTTCACCGAAATCTGACATTGTCTGACACATTATCGGGAATTCTTATCCCAAGAAATTTATCCTCAAGAGATGAGATATTTTGCGCAAGAAATTAGTTTTGTGGTATTGTGACGATATTTCTCTCAGTGCATGGGGAGGAAAACCAAATCGTGAAAACATTTGATATTTCTCGGCAAATATTAGGAATAAAATGAATTTTCTGCAAAAAAAGGAATTTTTGTCTCATTAATTAGACAAAAATAGGGCAAAATTATTAGTTATATTTTTAAAAGTGATTTTTGCTATCGAATTCAATTTTTATCTTCATCAATACAACAATTACCGCAAAATAATTAAAGTAATTCTATTCATCATCGCATTATTCAGTCATAAATAGCAATAGCATGGAGCAGTTTCCGACATTATATTTTTTTCGGCGAATATAAAAATCGCAATGAATTATGTATAATAATTTTCGTGCAGATATCCTTACATAATTTTTTAAGCAATTCAATTCCCAGTAAAAACATCCACTCAACACTCGATGCAGATAATTAGACCATTCAATATTTACCCATCGGTAGTGTTTCAACCACTCACACATTTCTCCCTCGCATGTTCGTCCGTGTTAATGCCAGTCGAGTGGAAGCTCCTCCGATAAATATACAAGCGTAGAAAACTCTCAATCGGCAAAATGCTTTTTAATCCTCCAATAGTCCTCATCCCGAGATACTCTCAACTTTCTATCCATTTTTTCATCGTTTCTTCCCCATTCTCCCCCGCAACTTCCGATGTATTTACATATTTTCCAGATATTCCAAAAGTTAATCCATACATACATCCGCACGAGGTAGGCTTTTTGCCCAGTTGAGATTTAAATGTGAAAGGCAACCCGGGGGAAGCTCGAGGTTCCGGCTGAGGCTTTATTGTTTGAATCGCCTGTCTCTGACATGAAATATTTTATTTCACCAATTCGTTTTTATTCATTCCCTTTACTAGTTTTTATTTATATTTATTTATGGAGCTCACCCCGTCGAAACAATACTCGATCGGAGCAGTCGGAGGATTCGTATTTAATATTTTTTTTCGAAGCGAAACGGCTAGACGCCATTGCGCTAAATACCGAACGAAGTGTACAGTTGTGTCTTGTTCATGGTTTTGTTCGATGTTTTTTTTTCTCTCCAGCTGTGGAGAAACGATACCCACAACTGGATGTATACATAACCTGTACATAAACACTCGGTGGGTTTGAGCTCGGAGACAAAGCGAGTGAGGGATTAATCGCGGTTCTTTCGTCGGGAGTTAAGTTCGCAATGCAGAGTTCAGTCTAGTAGTGAGTGGAGGGAGTGAATAAGGGACAGACAATGCAGCGTCGAGGTACCGGTGAGGTCGCGTGCAAGAGATTTTCTGTGGAAAATTGTTGGAGGAGAAGGAGTGACGGGATTTATTCTCAAATTCTAGGAGAAAAATCCTGGTAATCTGGTCTTTGTTACAAAAATGGAGGGAAGGGTGGTGGATCAGCTATTTATATGGACTTCTAGTGGAAATTAAGAATTAAAATATCGTAAATTGAGCCCTGAGGGACTAGCGCATTACGTTGGTGGGCAGGTTTAGGAGAAATTTGAAATGAAGAAATGACTAGGACCCGGGTAGCTCATCAGTTGGGAGAGCACCCGATGCATAATCGGAAGGTTCCGGGTTTAAACCCCGGTCTGGACTATCCATTTTTTTCAGTAAAAATTTTCTGGTTATTCATATTGAGAATAATCCCGCTTCTCCACCTCATCAAAATCCCATGCAATCATTTCAGCAGCGAAGTGGGAAACGGTACAAATCAATTTTGACTATTGGCCAGTTTTCAATGAATATCTCAGAATCTAAGGGACATAGCAAAATGTTTGTTATAACCTTTTTTGTAGAGCCAATTGAGACCTACAATAAATGTAATTACGAAAATTTCGCTATCTCCCTTGGATTCGGAAATATTCTTCATAAACTCAACCGGGAGATAAGTCGACTTGAACCGCTTTACCACTTCGCTACTGAATTGATCGTAAAGCAATTTTAAATTTACAAAATTAAAAATTGACATGCAGTTATCATTTAAATTTAAAAAAAGCTCCAACACTACAAACAATAACTAAATTTTTATAATTGTAAAATTGCGATGAAGAGGAGCAACAGAAAAATTGTGAAGCACTGATGACGATGAATATTTCCACTCGATGATTCTTTTGTGCCTGGGAGTCATCAAGCAGGGAATACAATCCCGTCATGTGCATCCTTGCGTATGTGCACCCATCGGAATGTGCGGAATCGTGAGTGCCCTATGTGTTGCAAGATCGTTTTTACGAAAACATTTTGCTGAAGTATTATCACGTGTCCATGGGTGTGTGGATAGGGAGGAGAATACACTGCCCTGGGGCTCGACAAAAAGGGTCTGACCCGGGATAATGATAGTGCCAGAGCGCCCCGGCGCCTCACAGCGTTAACCTAATGATAGATCTCGGTGTGCCGATGCCGCAAGCTTGGTAAGAATGCATTTCTATAAATCATTCATTTGTTTCTTTTGCGCGGGGAAATTACCATTAAAATTGCAATTATTCCGGTGGTATTTAATTCTAATGTTCGCATACACATAGGGGAGGGTGGGCATGTACGCCCCCCCTTCAATTGTCAATAACTTGTGAATGACATTGTGAAAATTCCCAGTTTCAACTTCATTTTGAAGATAATTTTTCATTCTTCAAAACGAGCTCTAACTCATCCCAATCGGATTATTGAATCGGAAAATATTGACGATTGAAGGGGGGCCGTTTTGCCCCATCCTCCCCTACTTTGGATCTCAATCAATAGGAGACATGCCCAGAAATCAATTTCTGCCGAGACTGTCTGACATCTGAAGCAACAACAGTAAATTCAGTGATAAATGTTTTTTTTAATAAATCTTGAATTTATTTTCTTCATTTTGATTCATTTTATTTTAAACAACAAAAAAATACAATCATGCCTAGACACTGCACTGATAGAACGGCTTAGTCGAACCAAACGAGACTTTTTTACTATTACCACGATTCGTTAACTATTAACGAATCGCTGGAACAATTAAGAAGCCTCGTTTGGTGCAACTGTATCGTTCCACCTTTTCTATCAGTGTGGTGTTACCCTCATACATAAATTCCCCTCTTAATTTGGCCAGAAAAACGGCTAAATGTCGATCCGTGCGTTTATTTCCAAAAATCATTCATCTATTCTTTTTGCAAAAAAAATCCACATTGAATTGCAATTGTTGTGATTCTATTAAATTTAATGATACAAACAAGTTGATTTTTCACCTGAACCAAGAGAAGAATCACTGAATATGATTGACAATCGATCTTCCAGAATTGAACTTGGATTTCTCCTTTCACATTTTCAAGACATTTTTTTTTTATTCATCCACCCTTGTCGCAAAGAAAATGAACATTGAATTGCAATTGTTGTGATTATATTAAATTCAATGATACAAACAAGTTGATTTTTCACCTGAACCAACAGAAGAATCGCTGAATATGATTGACAATCGATCTTCCAGAATTGAACTTGGATTTCTCCTCCTTTTCCCTTTAATTCCAGACAAAAAACAATAGATAATCATGTTTAGACTCTGGTAACTTACTCCTGTGTACCTGTTTACACAAATCAAATTCAAACCCACTTATTCAAGATGCACCAACAAGAACACAAGCTCAAGACACATTTTCAAGACATTTTTTTTATTCATCCACCCTTGTCGCAAAGAAAATGAACATTGAATTGCAATTGTTGTGATTATATTAAATTCAATGATACAAACAAGTTGATTTTTCACCTCAACCAACAGAAGAATCACTGAATATGATTGACAATCGATCTTCCAGAATTGAACTTGGATTTCTCCTCCTTTTCCCTTTAATTCCAGACAAAAAACAATAGATAATCATGTTTAGACTCTGGTAACTTACTCCTGTGTACCAGTTTACACAAATCAAATTCAAACCCACTTATTCAAGATGCACCAACAAGAACACAAGCTCAAGACACATTTTCAAGACATTTTTTTTATTCATCCACCCTTGTCGCAAAGAAAATGAACATTGAATTGCAATTGTTGTGATTATATTAAATTCAATGATACAAACAAGTTGATTTTTCACCTGAACCAAGAGAAGAATCGCTGAATATGATTGACAATCGATCTTCCAGAATTGAACTTGGATTTCTCCTCCTTGTCCCTTTAATTCCAGACAAAAAACAATAGATAATCATGTCTAGACGCTGGTTACTTACCCTCGTGTCACCCCCAACGAACAAATGACATTGGAATACGAGTTTTAAGCTTCTAAAAAAAAAACAAGAAACGATTCCATTTGAAGCACCGTCGCGTGTCCCCAGTCATTCGTTTTCGTGCTCGAGATTATTATGTCGACGTGTACGGGGACTTTGGTAAACACGTACCACACCATCGGCCTAGTTATTTTATTGATTCCCCTTCAGGGACGGTATAGAAACTACCTAAGTTGCTCGTCATTACCGTTCCCCCTCGCCCGCGGTTTCTGCACACTCCCGGGGTTATCTGTGATCTGTCTTCCTGGGCCATTCATGCATCGTTGGAGTGTGGGGGCTGGCTAGAACGTGATATTATCAATCTGATTTCAGGTCTATAAAGTTACTCCACCTCTCTTTTCACCTTTTACCTGTGTGTTATCCTATTTGCACGAACCCCACTCGATAGGGTTTTTATGATCTTGATAATAATGAACAAGTGTCTTTGTAAATGGCATTCAGATTTTTATTTATCACGCGAGGAGAGATTTTAAAGTCAATGTGATGATTAATTGAATGTTTGAGTTTGAGTTTGGAATATCAGTGCTTCGAGTTTGAATGAATGATAGAAGATATAATGAGTCTAACCTCCACCATTTACTCATATTTAATTGAATGTTCACTTATTTGGAGGAAAATTGCATGAATAAGCCCGATTTTCGGTCATTTTCAATACTTGTCTCGCTGAAAAAATTAATAACTGCCGAATTACGACGAAAGACGAATTGGCGTAAAAATTCTTGTAATTTTTTTGACAATATTTGGTGAAAATTTCAGATGTTTAAAAAAGTAGATTGTTGAGTAATTAATGATTAAAAAACAAGCTTTCTCGTATAAACCTGGTTAAACTGAGAATAATGCTGTGTATGATGTCCAATTTTGAAGTGTTTTTCATGTTTTTTGAGTGTGCCCAAGGGCGATTTGATAGCTTTTTATCTGATAGCCGTGTTTTCATAAAAAAATTGAGACGAAAATCTCCACCTGATTTTTTTAGCTTGCTGATTTGGCGTGAATCTGCTGATATTGTAAATAGAATTTTTATCAGCTGTTTTTTAAAATGATTCATTCATGAAATTTATCATCACATGAGAGATAATTTTCAAGCCCAATTCTATGATCAATAAGCTCGCTTCATTTGCATTTTGAATTCAAAGCTTAAAAGGTTTGTTCATTCAGTCCCTCATCATTCTTCCCTTATTTAATCCTCGACAATTCACGTTTTTCCCCAGTGCCCATTATCACATTGACAATTTCCGATTTCTTTGTTGATCAAAATCCCATAAACAGACATATTTTTCTTCTCAATGTCTAGTTATGTGAATATTTTCTCTCCTAAGCACTCTAAACCTGACGTTGAGTTCAAGAGTTATTCAAACGTACTAAAGTCGATTACTTGGACCTTACGTAGACCGGAAGCCTCTCGGACATCAAAGGGTCCCCAAGGGCTTCCCCGAGTAATTAATTCTCCTCTGTTCCCCTTCATCGAAGTTACCTTTTTCCACCGAATTTGGATTCACTCCGGTCAGCTGTATAACTCACTTGTCCCTCATGTCTTAACTCTTGGCTTTTCGGCGAGCGTGTAGAGTCGTCACACAGTTGCATGCTCGCCCCTGCATGGCCACAAGACATGCGATGAGAAAAATTGCCCCTCGAGGGTGGGGAGAGGTGTTTTATCAGTGTTTAGACATGACTGTTCTTAACCTTCGCGTTCAGAATTCTCATGCATTTCCTCACTTATTTGTCTCGCATGAAATTCCCAGTAAATTGACGACCTTTTTCCTGATTTTTTTTTGCATCTCGACGCAATATCTGGGAAATACCAGAAATGCCAGCAATACTTACAAGTTTTTAGCAGTGACTTTTTTTTCTGCAACTTCTCCTCAATGGAGTCGTGGCTGAAACTAAACGGACAAGCATAGGTGATTACTGCTTCTCATGCAGGTGAATTAATTGGTAGTCCCCCTCCCCCCCCCTTGCCGCTGCAACGAAAAAGGTGGGAAGTGTTGAGGACGTGTGGAAACAGGTGAATGGTGATACTCCAATCGTAAATGACTTTGCGACTCGAGTGTTACTCATGCTCCTCCTACGTGAGCTTGCGGGGGTGTGGCCTGTTCATGCGCCTGCGTTGGCTTATCACTCATCGACACGCCCATCTCACCAGCTGGAGAGTTTCCCGCGCTTTTCGGGGGAATCCCCAGTGAGATGACGAATAGGTCTTTCGGTATAGGTGCGTTAGCAGAAATTTGGATAATTTCAGGAGTGCTTTCGTGGTTATATGAGTTTCTATGATCAGTGGGATGTCACGCGGTTTTTTTGGCGATTTTCGTGGCTGATGAGTTTGGAAGACAGCCCGGTGATCCCGAATTGTGGATTAATTACATTTCGAAATGATACACAGAGAGAAATGTTCAGTAAAATTACGGAACTCACAGGTCGCTCCTCTGAATTTCGGCCAAAATTCACGTTTTTTTTTCATTTTTCTGGCAAATTATCAATCGGATTGACGCGCAATAATACACCGTTTTTACGTTTTATCATTATTGACGGACTCACGAAGTTTCATGGTAGTGCAATCATTTTCCTGTCTTTTTTTTCAGTGTTGTGAATTTCCGAAAAGTTTTAGAAAAAACGGAGGAAAATGATTGCACGATCATGAAATTTCGTGAGTCATTAAGTAATGATAAAAAGCAAAAACGGTATATTTTTTCACATCAATCCGATCAATAATTTACCAGAAAAATTAAAATACGTGAGTTTTTCACGGGAGATTCAGGTAAGAATTACGGAACGTTCTAAAAAAATTCTGTGACAGTTCCGTATAATTTCCTACAACTACATTTCGCTCCGGAATCACGAAAAGGATACGTAATTTTTATTGATTATTTTTCCCAATCGGATTTCGACCAATCAGAGCGCAGTATTTGAGGCTACCCGACAGTTTTATTTCGGATATTTCCTCCTAGCTTTTGAATATTTCGCAGCGGTTTTTTATTTTTTTTACCTGTATATTTCGCAGTAGCTCTTCATTTTTTTGGCTCATTTCAGATAGAATCTTATATTTGACAGTCTATGGAAATCGGGTTATTCTATTAACATAATTTGTTCAAATCTTCTCCAAATCACCTCCTGATGTTGTTCACTGCAGTCTGCTTGGCCAAAATCCTATTGGGAAAAATAATCCGACAAATACCCCTCGAGATTCAAAATTAATCGGGTATTTCCCTCAAGCTCCCCTGCAAACAAACCATCGTGCCAAGTTCTGCAGAAAAATCCCTTGCGCCAGCGCTCGGGCTTTTTTAACCTGCAAAACTTGACACCCTCAGTTGTTTGCAATGAAACTATCGGGAAATACCCGATAATTTTGAAGCTCTTGGGGTATTACTACTGAATATTTCCCTCCGTATGAAAGAATGAAATTAGCCTTAGAATATGAAAAAAAAGTAACAGATGAAAGAGAATAGTTAGCAGGGAGTGAAAATGATTTCGGTTTCAGCGGAATTATCATTGATTTTTGGTAATATTCGATATGGAGTCGAAAACCCGTTCGAATAAGGAATTTTTAATTCGGAATTTGGAGGAAAGTTTCATGATACAGAGCAAAAACGAATGTCTGAATTTCACACACCTTTTGCAAACATTTTTCAGATAACTAAAAAACGTTCGAATAAAATGAAAAATTGTTTGAATTTCAGACGAACAGGTGCCTAAATATCTGAATTCATGTTTGAAATTCAGACATTCGTTTTTGCAGTGTATTCAGTGATGAGTGAAAACTCCCTGAAAACTAAAAGTTTCTTAGCTCTGTGATGTGATGGTGGTTTAATTTTCTTGTTGTAATTTCAATCGGTGATTTTGTATTGAATATTATTTGCAAAGAAATGAAGATGACTTTTTCTTTTTTATTCACATTATCGTTTGACAATTTCATGGTATTTTGACCGAAAACAACTTTTCAAATATATGTTGGAACATTGAAACCACGTTAATAAAATTTAGCCAACAGGAACCACGAGACGGGGTGAATGGGACCTGAAAAGGGACTCCAAGGGCGTCTTCCTGCGAAGATTTTCAATAGTAATTGTGTAATGAATTAAAATTATGGGGATTTTGACGTGGATAACACTATGGTTTCATTATTGAGGATCGGTTTGAGAAAAAGTGTTTATGTCGAAGTTTAAAAAAAAATCTAGATTCTTCCAGAGAATTCGGGAAAATCCTCCGTCTTTCTAGGAAATTCTCCAGTTTTCTAGAAAATTCAAGGAAATTCTCCGTTTTTTTTTTTCATTAGAAAAAATTCTCCGGCTGTCTAGAAAAATCCAGAACATTCTCGGGGTTCTTCCAAAATAATCTTGAATCCTCTAAAGAGTTCGAATAAAGACAATTCAAGGACTTACTCTAAACTTAAACCCTCTGGAGAATTCTAAAAATTCTCTGAGTTTTGGAAAAATGAATTTGGAAAAACAAGGAATAAAAATTTCCTACACGTATCCACGCAAAATTCCGGTTGAATCGAAGCTACATTGGGAAAAAAATATAATTCTGCCAATCAAATTTATTTCAAAAAACAAATGCCCAAAATTTTCCCGCAAAATCCCGCTATAACTTCTCGTCTGCGCCAAATTTGATTGGCGGAATTGTATTTTTTCTCAGTGTACAGCCCGCAGATTTTTTAAATTTTTTAATCGTTCCGACCCGGAACTGGACTCACGCTTCCGCCAACAGATGTCGTTCAAGAAGACTTTCTCAGCACCTCCAGACGAGTGAATCGAAAGTCTCGTTTCCCCCAATGTAGCCGAAAGCTCGATGCAATTCAAATGAGGCTGAATTCACTTCCTCTGCTTCTTCGTCTCATGCTACCCTATGTCCCGGTCTTCTCCGGAAGGGTCAATAAAAGACTCTGGCGATTGTTTTTCTCGTGTTTCCTCAGGGTTCGATAATACCTCCGCACATTCTCCTTGAGGAATCTCACCTTACACCTGTCTGTTGGGTTTGCATGCACTCACTGATGCACCCCGAGGGCGATTGGGTACTGACGAGCCCTCAATACGACAACACCCGAATTAATGAGTAGAATATTTTTCAAAGTGTTGCATATCCACCTGGGCTATGCAGCATCCCCAGATGTGGAATTCTCGCGCTGCTGCCAGCCCCTTTTTGAGCGCCGGTCCTCCGTGGACAGAGTTACCCCTTGTCGAGAGGCGCACGCCCGTCCTCACAGACTCTCAGTTGGCCGCGAGCACTGTCGCGAGTGTCACGTACTCTGGGCCGAAGTCTATCAGACGGACTGATTAACATTTTCACGATTAACAGTTCAACAATTTCGGCTAAACTCGCATGAACCCATGAACTTTTGCATTTTTTATCTCCTTCTCTCCTCTTCATGATAATTAGTAATCAATTCAAATCATTAAGTGAAGACCTGTCGTCGACAATCAGAACATGTTTTTTGTGAATTTATGAAGTTTAAAGACAATAAAACATTTAGATTTGAAGTTTAGCGTTTTCGATTTATTTTTTTCTTCCATTTTTGGAAGAATAAAAGTTTGGTTGAGGTGATAAGGGGAGCGTTGCTCGTGCTGCTAGCCACGTGGTGATCAGCGAGGAGAAGGGGAAAATTGAGACGAGATATTTGTTTTGAAGATGAAAAATTATCTGCCCCGTTGAGGACCAGAGCTTCAAAAAATCGTGAGTAATTTTTGTATTTCAAAAAATTGCGGGCTATGCTGCGCAGCTGGAGTTGTTGGGGATGTGAAACGTATTAAAACTTGAGTCACAAAACTCCGTCGTACAATTTCCTCATTGACGTTGGCATCTTATTTTGAGGGAAAATGGGCTGGCTATTGTTCAAGTTATCTTGTCTACCGAGGTACCACCTCTTTGAATTTGTGTGCGTATCTAGGGGGTGTACGCAATCTACACAAACATACTCATCACTTAGAACAGCAATGTTGTGTGTACAGAGGGCGGGGGGGATTGGCGGAGCTTTTGCTGGGCGCAACGGACTGGGGAATCTCCTGTGTATCAAGTGGACTTCATTGTGTGCTTCAAGATGAGATCCTATTAAGATTATGTTAATGAATCTAATAAGTTTGTCGGGGTGGTATTAGAGCTTATCACGTGCAAATGTAATTCCTTTTACCTGCAGCGCATTAATATCTGTTTTTTTCTCTCAACTAAAACCAATAATTTTTCTTTAAACTAGTATCCATTTGCCTGATGTTTTTTGCCCTTGAAAAACTGTGTTTCTTTGCTTGAGAGTGATGCAATTACGGTCATAATTAAAATGAGAATTATTGTTTTTTAGTTTATTAATTTTTTCGATTGATTTCATTGTTAATCAACGGGAATTAATCATGATATTTGAGATCGTAAAAAAATCGTGATGGGGAATAATGAATGGCTTTTTATTCATCGTTTTTTTGCCAATTGCATTAATAATTAAAAGAATATAAATCGTAAATAATTGTTATTGAATATTACTCGTTGGCATCACAGAATAAATTCGGAATCCCATTTATCAAGGTTTTTTCATACTGCCACGCTCTGATGAATCTAATGAATTTTGGGGTCAGTATATTGGGGCTTATCACGTGCAATTCTTCGCTTGATACTGATTCAATTCCATTCATAATTCACTTAAATTTAGAATTCATAATTGAAAGAAAAATTATTGTTTTTTAATTTATCAATTTTTCCGTTTAATTTCATTGTTAATCAATTATTTTTAAAGATTGCAAAGACGTTATATGAAATGAAAAAAATTTAAGTGCTCGGGATTTTTCAAATTAGAAAAACCTAATGTGAATTACTAATTAATAAAAATTAGTCATGACGTTTGATATAATAAAACAATCTTGATAAAAAAAATTAGTGACTCTTTCTTCTAATTTTTTCTATCAATGACAATAACAATCAAAATAATCTAAATGATAGATAATTGTTACTGAACATGATTTATTCGCAATCCCATTCGCCAAGATCGGTCCATACACATGTAGAATGATTATTCGATGATTCCACCACTCTCTGATGAATCTAGTGAATTTTGGAAACGCAATTTCTTTCACATTTAACGCATTAACAAAAATCCTAAATTTATATTTGAAACAATATCAATTTTCCTAACGTTTTCCATTCTTAAAAATTCATAATTGTTTACTTGAAACTGATTTAGCGTAATTGATTAAATTGTGGTTATCACTTGGACACCCTAAATTTCATATTTCATCTCATTAAGGATATCCATCGATAAAAATTATTCATAACATTAAAAATCACAAAAAAATCTTGATCGAACCAAATGATTCTCTCCATCCATCAATTTTTCCACTCAATTTCCTTAATAATTATGAAAAAAATCTCAATAATCAATAATTGTTATTCAACAACATCGCAAAATAATTTCGCAATCTCACTCACCAAGGTCGTTCCATGCCTACGTAGAATGATTTTTCGATAATTCTGCCACTCTCTACCTCACTTTATATCCCACACCAAGCGGTTCATGGTCACTCCGTTCACCCACACACACCCGAGTGAGTGTTGTTGTGGACTACGGGAGAATTTGCGAGGCGCGAAAAGCATCCTGGTTGGATTAGGAGAGCAGTGAGTGTCTGGAGGTGGCACAGGACGAAACGCTCCGAAGGAGAGAAGACGGAGGAGACGATAGAGGGAGTTAAAAGGTCGAGTGAGAACACCAACGGGTTTTGCAGAACCCGTGTGCGTTGAACAGAGATGAAAAGAACAGTATATTGCGAATTCAAGATTTTAGACTACGGCTCAAGGACACTCACCTGGTTTGTGTATACTCGAGTGGCCATTTGTTTTCCAACAATCGCACTGTATCGCCGTGGGCTGAGGTCATCAGATCGTTTAACCGAGTGAAGTGGAAGGGAGAATGATGAAGAGAGAGAGATGATATCGCGAAAATTGATACATTTATTAATTCCGTGTTTTAATCCAGATCAGTGCGACGGTTGGGGAGGGAGAAAAAATGTCGAAAATATGTCCGCACAATGAGATGCAATCGCGTTTCACTCGGGTGCCTCTGCTTACTCCCCATATTACATCCAGGATTAATATTAAATTTCACACGATGAGTGCAATTTCATTACCACCCGTACCCTCCCAACTTCTCTCTTTTCTCGGCAGGGTACCTCGTTCCTTCATCACCAGCAATCCCCCCAGCGTTATAAATTGCTTCCTCGTAAAAATTGTTTTTTCAAACTATTGCTGTCATTCGACCGTTTTTTAATGAATCTTTGGGATTCTTTGTTGATACTTTTGCTTATTGGCTTAGTATTTTTGCTTTGTAATCGTTCAAATTTCAGTTGTGCGGTTTTTGCGTTGTATCAACCCTTTATGGTTGAAGTCCGAAGATGCAATTCGCCATGTTTTTCTTTAATTTTTCCGTAATGAAATGATGGAATTTTGGCTTTTTCCTTTTCAATTGTAGACATTGTTCAGCTTCATCTGTCGAGATCTTCATTCATATATTGTTTTAGAATGTTGTTTTTCATTTTTTTGAAAAATGTTTTGAATTTATTGTATGATGAAGTAAAAAATTGTTTCGACGTTCCTTTGGCCGACTTTGAAAATCAAGTAATAATCGCGATGGTAATAATCGGTGTTTTCATTTACGGAATAATTTTCAAAAATTTATTATTGTAACAAAATAATACGGTTACGGTAGTTATCCTAGTTATATAATTATTACTTATTCCGGAGTCATGTTATTTCTACGAAAAAAGAATTCTTAATCAAGGGCACGAAAATTGTTCATTTAAGACAAAATATTGATCAGGGAATAAATTGTTAATTGGGGGAGAAGAAATGTCACAGTAACATTAACAAATTGTCAATGATATCTACAATGTTGCAATCATCTTTTTAATTATGTCGTCAAATAATTTTGAAGCCTGAAAAAAATTACCAACTCTATTTTTTGAGGAAAAGCCTTAAAATCACTGAGAAATTGGAATTTTTGAAGCTTATTTTTTTTCATAAATAATTTATGAACAATCACTTTTTCTTCTTAAAGTGAATTCTTTCGAAATCCTAACAAATTTATCCCCATTATCCACAATAAAACATAAGATTTCCGAGAATTTTAACAATTTTTACCATTCATTCATCGGAAGGAAATATTTTAAAAAAGTAATTTGTTGCAACGATTTTCTAATTTAAACATTGATAGTCTGTGGACTGTATATAGTAGTCACGCGGGGAGTGTGTGGCTCCGGCGGTCATCCCAGCTAAGCAGCGTTCAGTCTGCCCACTACTTGGATGGGTGTCCGCTTAGGCACACCTATCCGCGTGGGACTACAGTTGCTAGGCACGAATGTAGGGAATCACTGACTCAATGGGCACAGTGGAATCCCTGCTTTATCGGCCGGCTGCACGACTGAGGTTTTTCCATGGTTTCCCTGGCAGTCCAATCCCGAATGGGGTGCAGTTGGAGACAAAGTAAGTCGGCCCATGGTAAGGCAGCTAGGGAAGGGAACAAAATGTAAAAACCCGAGAGGGTATACATATGGAACCAAAAAAATACATTGATAGTCTAATTTACTTTTCCATTTTGAACCGTTAGGAAACGGTTTTTTAATAAATTAAAAAAAACTGTCTCGTTTCCCTCGAATAGATTTTTCGTTAACCGCAGCAAATGTGTTGTTACATTTTTTAAATGTAACATCATTTCACAAGAAATTAATTATTCAAAAAATTTTCCAGCCCAATTTAATTGACAAATTTGAGGATATCCTCAAATAAAAATAGTATATTTCGTATCGAGTGCAAAAAAGTGTTTTTTGGCGAGTGGCACACGACCTAAAAGTCCAATTTCCGCCACATTGTGAAAAAATGTTTTTTAGCTCGTGGGATAATATCACTCGCTCGTGATATAAACCTCCCACTCGCCAAAAAACACTTTTTTGCACTCGTTACGAAATATACTATTTCATCACAATGTGGCGGAAATTGGACTTTTAGGCACGCGGAGCGTGCCGAAAAGTTCACTTTTCGTCACAGCGTGATGAAAATATTATTTTCCCATTTCCATCAATTTTACTAGCTCCAATGGACTCGTCCCTGAGAAAAAACAAATAACTTCCCTCCAAACTAAATTACATCGTTGAGAGTAGTCGCCTCATAAACCAGCGCCGAGTTACGTATTATATGCGGTGAAACTGCGTTGGTTGACATGAGCCATACGCATGTGTAAACTCGTTTTGCATACGTCTATACGTATGTTGGGTTGCACGTAGGGCCTAGAGGGTTGACCGGGCTCTCTCCAGTCGATCAATAGCACACCCCGACGTTGCCCCCCTCGCGTTTCAGGCAGTAATGTACGCGATAGGTACCACCCTCAACCCCTTATTCTCTTTCCATTTGCTATGCCACACGGAGTTGCCTCCTCTCTCTGCACCCGTTCACCGAAAACCACTTTATATTTTAGTGGCAATGTACTCTATCCTGCCACCCCCTCCCCTCTCACGTCTCGCAAGACACTCTCGGGTTGGGGATCCACTGTGGATAATGTCGAGTTCTCTTTTCGGATAAAGTGGTTCTTCCATTGTCCGACTGTGACTCGCGCCCCTACTGACCCAGTTTGAAGGATGTTTGATAGTTTTTGCAGATATTTGGGGACAGATTGTCATTGGAGTTCACTTTGTTTTGGGAATATTTTGTTTGAGGACTTGATGAGACTCAAGATTGTACACGGAGAGGAATTTTTTAGAAAAATTCTAGCGCTAGCACGGAAAGAGGCGCAAAGTGACGGCCATCAGGAAAAAATTCCAGTGCCTGCACTCGAAATTTTATTGGGGAAAACGTGAATTTTTCCCCGTATTTCTGTGAAAATTTCGCAGAAATCCCCAGAAATTTTAACAGAAATACCAAGAAATTTTACCTTAACAGCACTAGAATTTTTCATATCCGATGGATTGTAAATATTTCCAGTACTCGTATCAGGATTTTTCTAGAAAATTTCTCTCCGTGAAGATTGTAAAATTACAGGGGAAGAAAAAGAACCGAAATGTCTACTTCTCAGTTATTTTTACTGGAATCGAGTGCTCGTGATATTTAAAACAGTGTTCCGTCGCAACAGATTATTTAAAACTCAATTTGTAAATCATTCAGCAGTAATTCATAAACTGCCTTAGATTGCGAGATATTCGTGGAAACTCATGAGTAGTCAAAATCGACTTAAACCCTTTGACCACTTCGTTACTGAATTGTACAAAAAGTTCTCTTGAATTGAGTTTTATCCAGTTCATTTACTTATTCACACAGTGTTTGAAGAACTTTATTCACAATCATTTATTTATTTGTTTAGAAGAGAACATGAGTTTGCAATTACCCCCCATGATATCATCAAATTACCGCCGGGTAGTTAATAAAATGCCCATTCTCAACGTCAAAAGAATAAGCCACAACTTACCCAGTACCCTCTACCACCCCGATTCCTCGTTTTCCTTGCGTGTCCGCATCAATCCCGTTTCTGTTTTTCCTCAGATTATATATATAAAACCTCTCTCCACCTTTCCCTCCCTCCCACCTCCAACTGAAGGGGGTTTGATTGAATTTTTTCCTGAGGAAGAAATGTTTCCACCAAATGAATCCGTCGAAATATTGCATTCCAACAAGCAATCCTATTTTTTGTACGTTTTTAATAAAAGACCGCCTCTCCGCCTTCGGTCTCAACCTACCATTTCCTCCTCCCCTACACCTCTCCACCTTTCACCCCCTTGCCGGCGTTTATTCGACCTTGTGTGTAGTCCAACTTGGCCAGTCATACCCGTGCCTTTGAATATTTCCTCCTCGCTCATTTTTATTTAAAAACCTTTCCATTAATATTGCATTACATGTTTTATTCACAAATAAACGGAGGAATGTTGAACATTCACAACATAGAGTTTTCCATTTCATTTTATGAGATGTTTCTTGTTTTTTTAATCACAAAAAGATCGAGTTGAAATGTGAATCGATGCTTGAAGTTTTGGTGAAAATATTCCATATTGAAATAGTTCTGTCCCGACAACAATTTCGCATTGAATGCATTGGTTTTCTAGATTTTTAATGCTCAATTTAGAAACAAATCATTCGGTTTTAAAATATCAATTCCGATTATCAAATATTATCAAGTGAAAAAATTTCCGTTTTATTCTGTTTGAAACGAGACCAACGTAATTTGACGAAGTTGAACAGTCGCATGCTTTTAAACATTCCCTCTTCACTCATTTTTATTAAAAAATTCATCCATTAATATCTCATTATACATTTCATTTGAAAACAAACAAGAAAATGTTAAAAAGTTCCAATACCGAATTTTCAATTCCACTTTATGAGATATTTCTTTTTTTTTTTCAATCACAAAAAGATGGTAAAAATATGGAGTTCAAATGTAAATCGATGCCAGAATTTTTGGTGGAAAGATTCCATATTAAATCCACAATATCTGAATGTCTATGACAATTCCAGTTATTAAATATTATCAAATGAAAAATTTCCCGTTTTATTCTGTTTGAAACTGGACCAACGTAATTTCACGACGTTGACCAGTCCCATGCGTTTAAAACTTCCCTCTTCACTAATTTTTATTAAAAAATTCATCCATTAATATCACATTACACATTTCATCTGAAAACAAACAAGAAAATGTCAAAAACTTCCAATACCGAATTCTCAATTCCACTTTATGAGATATTTCTTTTTTTTTTCAATCACAAAAAGATGGTAAAAATATGGAGTTCAAATGTAAATCGATGCCAGAATTTTTGGTGGAATGATTCCATATTCAATCCACAATATATGAATGTTTATGACAATTCCAGTTATTAAATATTATCAAATGAAAAATTTCCCGTTTTATTCTGTTTGAAACTGGACCAACGTAATTTCACGACGTTGACCAGTCCCATGCGTTTAAAACTTCCCTCTTCACTCATTTTTATTAAAAAATTCATCCATTAATATCACATTACACATTTCATCTGAAAACAAACAAGAAAATGTCAAAAACTTCCAATACCGAATTCTCAATTCCACTTTATGAGATATTTCTTTTTTTTTTCAATCACAAAAAGATGGTAAAAATATGGAGTTCAAATGTAAATCGATGCCAGAATTTTTGGTGGAATGATTCCATATTCAATCCACAATATATGAATGTTTATGACAATTCCAGTTATTACATATTATCAAATGAAAAATTTCCCGTTTTATTCTGTTTGAAACTGGACCAACGTAATTTCACGACGTTGACCAGTCCCATGCGTTTAAAACTTCCCTCTTCACTAATTTTTATTAAAAAATTCATCCATTAATATCACATTACACATTTCATCTGAAAACAAACAAGAAAATGTCAAAAACTTCCAATACCGAATTTTCAATTCCCCTTTATGAGATATTTCTTTTTTTTTTTTCAATCGCAAAAAGATGATAAAAATATGGAGCTCAAATGCGAATCAATGCTTGAACTTTTGATGTCAATATTCCATATTAAATCCACAATATATGAATGCCCATGGCGATTCCAGCTATTACATATTATCAACTGCAAGATTTTCCGTTTTATTCTGTTTGAAACGGGACCAACGTAATTTCACGATAATTGACCAGTCGCATGCTTTTAAACATTCCCTCTTCACTAATTTTTATTAAAAAATTCATCCATTAATATCACATTACACATTTCATTTGAAAACAAACGAGAGAATGTCAAAAACTTCCAATACCGAATTTTCAATTCCACTTTGTGAGATATTTCATTTTTTTTTAATCGCAAAAAGATGGTAAAAACATGGAGCTCAAATATGAATCGATGCTTGAATTTTTGGTGGCAATATTCCATATTAAATTCACGATATGAATGCCCATGACGATTTCGGTTATTAAATATTTTCAAACGAAAAATTCTTCATTTTTATTTTCATTGGAACTGGACCATCGTAATTTTACGATTTAATATGACCAGGGGATTTTAATAACGCAACGTACTTCTCTCTGTGGGTATGTAAACAGAGACGAGCTGGTTGGGTGGATCCCTGGCAGTGTCACTGATGGAAATTGTCACTGAAAACGCCAATGATGCGCAAATATCACAGACATTCAATGAATTCTGGAAAATTAATAATAATGATAACCTTTTATGATTTTCTACCTCTGTGTGTCCTGTATTTGCACATGTTCCACGTCCACTTCTATTTTTTTCCACATCCAGAGCCCTTGCAACCATCAAACATTTCAAATATATTGCCACCCCTCCCCCTCCACACCAACAGCATTCGTTACTCTTCATTGGAGCGGATTTGTAATTAAAAAATTAATCGAAAACTGCATGTGTGTTGAATACAAGTGGACTACAGTTGTTTTTTTTTCCAACGGTTGATGGACGGGGATGATTGATGGACTTCAATATTTTTCTGAAGACATATCGTGGAAAAATAACACGGCTATCAAAACCAGACTAATTGAATGTTTCAATATTTAAATGGTTTTAAATGATACGATTCGAGTCATTCCGCGCGTGGCGTGGGGGGGAAGAGGAGTGATTAATTGTTCAGATATTCTAATGGATTGAGCTGAGAGTATGATTTAGATTATTCCATTTCATGTTATAATAATGAATTCGGGAATTTTTGGAGACATGGTAATATTTTTTTCACTAATGGCAATGGATTTTCAGATGAAAACTCATTTTCTGCGGAGCTCTGAGTGTTTTTATGAAAATTGTCATTGATATTTCATGTTTTTGTTCGGATTTTTAACTTGAATTATTGAAAAATATTTAGATTTGGGATTTGACATGAAGGAATTTACGTGAATGCACAGGGATTGCATCACAAAAATTACAGTTTTGTTTCGAATGTNGGGGGGGGGGGGGGGGGGGGGAAGAGGAGTGATTAATTGTTCAGATATTCTAATGGATTGAGCTGAGAGTATGATTTAGATTATTCCATTTCATGTTATAATAATGAATTCGGGAATTTTTGGAGACATGGTAATATTTTTTTCACTAATGGCAATGGATTTTCAGATGAAAACTCATTTTCTGCGGAGCTCTGAGTGTTTTTATGAAAATTGTCATTGATATTTCATGTTTTTGTTCGGATTTTTAACTTGAATTATTGAAAAATATTTAGATTTGGGATTTGACATGAAGGAATTTACGTGAATGCACAGGGATTGCATCACAAAAATTACAGTTTTGTTTCGAATGTGTTCGATGTCAAATTAGCTGGGAATTTATGATAGCTTATTTATGCAATGAATTAATTTTTTAATATGTCGTCTAAATATTTATCTTTATTTTCTGACAATTTTTCAACTTTCATTCGAATGTTTTATCAAATGAGCTGCGCTTCTTTTATTTTTTTACTCTTCAACGAGAGTAATAAAGACAATTTTATATGTTCCACTTCAATTTTTAGTAGTATGCTGGATATATATCAGGTATTTTTGGAGAGATAGGAATATGTTTTTTTTAGGTATGATGATGGATGTTCAGATAAAAATTCATTTTCTGAGGAGCTCTGAGTGTTTTTATGAAAGTGGTCATTTATATCTCATGTTCCTGTACGGATTTTTAACTTGAATTGTTAAAAAATCTTTAGATTTGGGATTTGACATGAAGGAATTTACGTGAGTTCACGGGGATTGGATCAAGAAAATTACAGTTTTGTTTTGAATGTATTCGATGTCAAATTGGCTGGGAATTTATGATAGTTTGTTCATGCGATGAATTGATTTTTTAACATTTGGTCTAAATATTTATCTTTATTCCCTGAAAATTTTGCAACTTTCGATCTGAATTAAAATTCCAAAGTGCTTAAACCAAAAAAAATATTCATTTCATAGAAATCTATTTCGAAAACTCATCACCTTAATTTTTGCCGACTCGTTAACTTTAATTTGAATTATTCCCTAATAGACCTTTTCCTTGGAATCATGCGGATGATTTTGGTTGAAAAAATAATATTTAATATTAATATTACACATCCCACAAATAATATTTAATATTATATTTCGCAGCGGAATAATTGAAAAAATTAATCGAAATAAATTGCGAATCTTGAATCGCCTGATTATAAAAAACAATTGAATAAAAACAATAGTAAAATGTTTTCCTTTCCGAGACCGGATGTTCCAGTCGCCATTTTCCTCCTGATCATTTAACAGAGTTGCAATAAGAGGCCGGTGGCGTATAGTAGTTTCCCCATTCTCCTCCCCACTGCCTTTTACTTTATCAGCCTCCTATATACATTCCCACCGTCCTTGTGTCTATCTCTTGTAAACGCGAGACAACCACCTAAAACCCAGTAGCCCAGAGTGAGTGAGGGCATAGTGGCTCGGGTTAGATAGACCAGGGGGAGGAGATGTTGCAGGGGCCGAGCCAAGCTCGGATTCAATTATCCGATATTAAACTGCCCTAACCACGTCCGTGTCGACCCCCTTTGGTCGTATAGGTTCCAAATGGTTGTTGCTACTAGCAAACCTCTAGAAGTATTAGATTGAATGGACTTCGAGCTGTGTGTTGCACTCCAGCATTACATTCTGCATTATTTGATACCATTAGATTTATCTCAATTGGACACGAATACATTTTATCATCAATATTTTTTCGGCATTTGCGGGAAGACGCAAATGAAAATTTATGAGGCGGAGAGGATGTTTGAATCGCTCGACTATGCTAATGCATCAAATATTTTATGTGGACAATTTCATGGAGATATTGCCGTGGATATTGAATTCAAATTGAAGTCAAATTATGATGACTGTTGTTCTCGCAGAGGTTTTTTTCTACACTGCTAAAAATAGGCTGAAATTTCCGGTACATTTTTAGGGAATATCTACCGCATTTCAGTTCCAAAAAAATTTCATGAAATTTCGTCATTGGAAATTAAGAATTTTATAGAAAAATCAAAGTTAAATAATTGAATTGGAAATTTCAGTTCAATTGTTCCCTGAAAATTAATTGAAATTAGGAAAATTCCGGTTAATATATTCTCGCATTTTTCAATTAATTGCAAATGCACGGCAATTCGATACTGATTTTCTGCCCTTAAATCATATTCCATATCACTTTCCTGAAAATCAGTAATCGACTGTCCATGAAATTTCATTGTTTTTGTAATAGTGTACAACAGAAGTTTTGTATAACATTTTCGCGTTCTTGGATACAAAAATTAAATCGCAGGGAAAAATTGAGTAAAGTGACGCTCTGGGCTTTTTTTTGGATTTACAATGTTCGAAAAAAATTCGGAATTTCATGCACAGTTGAATAATTATTTTCGAAAGAGCGACAGGGAGCTCAGTTTAGGGAAGAAAAACATGAAATTTAAAATTTACGTGAATTTTCAATATAATCATGAATATTTAACACTAAATCCTGCTAAATTTCCAGGCTATTGGAAAATCCACAATATATTTACTTGCATTTTTCGCATTTCTATCAATTTCATAAAGTAATTAAACTGGAATTTACAGCTTCAATTTATTATCCTTCAAATTGTACTTTTTCCTCAACGAAATTCCTTGAAATTTGAGTAGAATTGTCACTAGATAAAAATTCTCAAAGATTATACGGAAAATTGTAGCAAAATAGAATTTAGCAAAACAAAATGCAGTGTAGAATTATTTTTTAAGCATTCGTTGTTTACGAAATAAATAATTGAAATGGCACCTTTCGGAAAGTTAATTTTTTTAGGCATTAAATCGGTTTCTGCTAAAATTCTGAAGATGAATAAATTTGTCACGATTCCGAACAAATGATTTTTCCGATGGCAACTTGATTGTTTATAGAAAATGATCATAATTTCCAAAAATTGCAATTTTTTAATTATTTTATCAATCTTCCTCCAAAACTAAACTTTCCCATTTTTTCCAGATTTTTAAAACGTTTTTTTACCCTTCAATATCGAGATTCAAATTCAGACCTGCAAAGTTTAAATAATAAAATCATTGAAAAATGTCGGGAAAGTTGGGGTCAAATGAGACTCAAACGAAAGCTCGGATATTCGACTACAACACTAGAAAATCATTTGATAGGAGAAAAAATATCCACAGTACTTGGATACCCGTAATAAAACAAAATTTGCTCGTGATTTTCAAGATAATTCTTCCTCAACTGTCCTCTGCGTGCAGCATCACCTTATAGTATCACCTCAAGAAATATTTTCAATAAAGAAAAAAACAGTCCATCCTCCAAGCCCCAAACAACTCAATAAAATCCAAATAGACTCGTATCACAGAAAACCTTCTCATCTCAAGTGTAATCCACCGCACACACTTTAGGAAACTTTATTCGACATTGAGATATTCAGCTCGTTAGACTCCGCCCCTCAAACGCCTCAGTTTGATGATAATTAAATTGCTTTGCACATACGGGTAGTGACTAAACAGTCATTATAACGACTAGATCATAATTGCGAGACTGAGTAACGAACGTTAGGAACGAGAGAAATTGGATAATCGGGTCGAACGTTTCTATACCGAGTGAATAAGACTCATCCCCACCCTCTCCCTCTCACGCTGTTAATTTACCATTATAATTGATTTGCATATAGATTGAATCGGTTTAATCCAAAGGATGAGGATGCGGTTTTAATGAAAAATTTTTATTGACCCATTCATCCAAATGTTTAGGGGAAGTCAAGAGCATCACATCATGCAATCATTTATTCTTATCATCTATTTTGTTTCTCGAGTTATTGTTTATAAATTCCCAAAGTGATTTATGATAAAATGCCTCGTTAAATGTTTTGTTTTTTTTTCTCTGCGCACGCGTGTATACCTCTAATACAGGCCGGAGAGAGATGGCGACCGACAAGGGTCGCGGGGAGGGGACGCTAAAAGGTTTCGAGGTGTATCGAGGAGATTTTGCTTTTAGCACATTCACGATAAAACGCGTTTCAAGCCTCCGCCCGGCTGACGTTAATGCCGATAAACGTCGTTTCGTATAACAAACGGGTGTGTGTCCTACGTTGACTCGCGTATTTCCCTCCACCCCGCGATTTCTCTGGATACACAACGTTCATTCCATTCTCTCTATTCACTTTCATCTGAATATTCTCTTTCTATCGTTATAGCGATATGGTTCAGTGCTGATTGTGTACACGATCCATTCGGTGAATTGGGGGTAATGATATTGTATTGACTTGCTTGAGATATTGACAATGTTGTTGTATGGTATGAGGGTGTCCGCTGGGGAATTAATTCGTCTGATGTTTTGTTGATTGGGGGGGGGAAGGGTTTTTGTGTAATTGCACTGAATTATTTTCGTCGGATGCAATTCGAGAATACTAAAATTGAATTGATAATATGAGATGAGAGCCCCTCTTACTTCAGAAAATATTATTATTATTATTAAATTGGTGATTGAATTTTTGTTTCTATTTCTTTTATGCGATAGGAAAATTTCCCTTCAGTACGTTCGGGAGAGGAGGGGGGAAAACCCTCCGAGCCCGACGCTCGCCCCCTACCCTTGCCTCAAATATTTAAAGGGGGGCTTCGCCCCCTGATATTGGTCATCAAATAGTCGTATTCATCTAATCATTTCATCTGATGAAAAATTCAAATTTATTAAGGTCAGGAGGGGGGGGCGCACCCCCCCTAAATATTCGAGCGAAGCGAGTAGGGAGTCAAGTCGCCCGATACTAAATGTGAGAGGATCAAGCCCCGCCGGAACTTTTTTTTCGATTGAAATTATTGAATAGAGAAATTCGATGAGTAGTATGAGGGGGCGAGGCCCCCCGTTCGGTTCGCTTGCGCCTTCTCCTTCTCTCAAATATTGTGCGGGCCATCGGTGTCTGATATTGGTCATCGTATTCACTAGCATATTTGGGTCAGGAGGAGGCACACCTTCCAATGTCCAAGTAAGGTGAGCAGGGGGCGGAGCCCCCCTAGTGTTCGACATGAGAGGGTCAAACTGCGCGCTCGCTTCACTCGCTCTCTCCCCTCTTTTGAATATTCCAGAGGGGTATGCCTCTAATATTGGTAGTGCAATTTTTATATTCATTTGGTTATTTCATCTGACAAAAAAATCATTCGAATATTTGGGAAGGGGGCTCACTCAGCGCCTCCCTCCTTAAATATTCCAGATGGTCATCAATTTTGCATTATCAATCAGACATTTGGGTCAGGAGGAGGCATACCTCGTAGTATCCAAGCAAAGCGAGCAGGGGGCAGAGCCCCCCTAGTATTTGACACGAGGGGATCAAACTGCGCGCGCTTCACTCGCTCCCCCCGCTCCTTTCAATATTCAAGAGGCCTGTGCCTCCAATATTAGCGGTACAATCTTCGCATTTATTTCACCCTTCTATCTGACCAAAAAACCATTCGAATATTTGGGAGGGGGCTCACTCACCACCTCCCTCCTTAAATATTCCAGATTTCATCAACTTTCCATTATCAATCAAACTAAAAGAAAATACCTATCGATTACAATTCCATGCAAAACCCCAATTCCACCCTCTTTTCCGTATTCTAAACAAAACGAAAGTTCACTTCTAACTCCAGAAAACTCTCCAATCCACAATTTCCTTTCGTAAATAAAAGGAACTTTCAACTCTCCACTGGCATTGATACATCTTATTGAAAATAAATGATGAATGGTGTTCTTTCGTTTACCCTAGCCACATCAGTGGGAGAGAGAAAAAAAGACAGAGAAACCGCGCAGAAAATGATGATGAAAAGGGCGGGCAGGAGGAAAGGGTCAAAAGAGACGGGGAAAAACATACAAGCAGCGGCATGCAGAGGGAGTGGGGGTGAAAGGGATAGACTTGTGTGTATGCCATAGTCTCGTAGAGCAGGCATCATTAAATCACAGAAACAGCCTCTGTTATTGACTCTACTGACAAATTTATCGTCGGCCAGTGGTGGGTTTCGGTGTATGGCATTGCCCCCCTGCCCTCACCACCTCTTCTCGACCCCTTTCTGTATTCCAGGGCAACCCTCCGACCTTCAGAGAGAACGCGCGGCCTCTTCCGGAACTCGAACAGACCACCCCGCACCCCACCCACCCACCCCTCTACATCGCGTCATTGTTCTGGTTTATACGGTGATTTGTGGATTTTAGTGTTCCCCCTTCGCCACCTCTACATTTCATCCACCCCCCCCCCGATCTACGTCTCCTTTTAACTGAGGCTTTTCACCTTCTCGACTGTCCCATTCGCACCCTCGTGTTGGCCAATGCATTTTATGGACGGGGCTCTCTGTGTGCAGTCACTGGAGCTGGCGAGTAAACACGCGCCGTCAGTGGTCGCTGGTGGGTTATTCGAGATCGTCAAATGAGAGTCTAATAGGTGTCGTCGCGTTATTCGTTTTATGGGAGATTGTCGAGCTACTTTGTCGAAGAGTGAATGTATTAATGGGTGGGGGGATGAACTGATTTTATTATATCTTTGGTGGTACGTTTTTCATGAATCTGGGCTCTTGCGATGATTTTTTTTCTGTCGGGAGGAATGATTCAACATGAAAATTTGATGAAAGCCATCAGGAGGCGCCGCCCCCTAGTATCTGGTATGGGGGGGCCTGGCCCCCCTCATGATCAGTGAAGTAGAATTGCCCATTTCATTGGTAGGGAGAAAAAAAAACTTCAATTTCAAGTCAAGCAGCACTTCCCGCAATGGTGTTGACATCGCCGAGAAGTCCCTCGGTATTGGATTCTAGGGGGTCGCGCCCCCTGGTATTCTTCGCCGAATTTTTGTAGTCAATGCCTCGTCAAATTGAATAACAAACCCATCCGATCCTCCCATATTACTACCTTTACGGGAGGGGGGGGGAGGGGCGTAGCATCTCCGTCCCCAATATTAGGGGGCCGTGCCCCCCTATAATATATGTATAAAACTAGAATATACACATTATAATAAATACTAGACGTAAATCTACATTTTTTTCAGTGCTATGCGATAGGGGCAAAGCCCCCTCGTATGTATTTAATTGATTTCCGCTTCTCCCTCGTCCCTTAAATGCGAAAATAGTACATTAGAGTACAAGGGCACAAATTTCGTTTTCAACGAATGTGTAGTTTACAGGCTGAGGCGAAGGCGAGATCTGTACACACATTCGTTGAAAACGAAATTTATTACCGAGTGCTCTATAATATTTTATGTCAAGTCGTGCAGAAGTCGAGTTTTGAGCAAGCTGCGCGAAGCGCAGCGTGAGATAAACTCGACTTATTGCACGGCGCGACATGAAGGATTGTAAGATAATAGGATGAGATGATTTTAATAACTTCTTCGTTGGTTTTTTATGCAACTCTCAGTTATTGCACTGAATTTTTTATTAGGTCCCTAGTAATTTGTATGGGGGGGGGGACTGGGCCCCCCATATATTTTAAACTCTTCCGAAATTATGGAGGTGATGAAGGAGTTTCTGATTAAATTATCTAATTCAATACATCTCAGTCTTTTAAAAATGCAATAATGATGAAACATTTTCATGGCTTGACAACAAAAATCAATTTTCTTATTTTTCTACTAAAATTGTTAATTATATGAATAATCTCAAGCCTGAAATTTTTAATAATTGCCTTTTAATACTTCAATAGGCAATTGGTTTGTTATGTTCGCTGATTCGTTGATGTTTTTCAAACTGGGTGAAACCAAACGAAGAGCTCAAAATTTTAAGATTAATTATTCAAGTATTTTATGGAGCAGATTAATGCCAAACCATAGCCAATCAAAGTAATCACTTCAGGACGCTCTCATACAGAGTGTTACTTTCTCATTCCCCCTTAATCCCTTCGTCTTACACCCCGGCTTCAAATGAACGTCGTCCGCGCGTTTACTGTCCTCCCTCGACCTCATCTCAATCTCGCCATCCATTCCCCGCGTTCGTTAAAGGCACATTCATCCCTTAAATTGAATTAATTATCATGCCGGCGTTGATCCTCCAAATCCTCAAATTTTGTACTTACTCGTGAATAATGAGTTCTTCTTTTCTGTTTATTTGTGGAGTGTGCTTAGCGAAAAAACAGATTTTTACACGGACAAAATTTTTTTCACGTGAAGACGTCTTTAATTTCATTTTGAGGGTCATTCGCAGCGCTTTTTTCATCAAATTGTGAATTGTCAATGAGGAAATTCTTTGAAATTACATGTACAATTAGTAGTGATCGAAAATTTCAAAAAAAATTTCATGAAATTCCCGTAGTAATTGTCCAACAGTGTGAGTTTCAAATCCTGGAAATTTTTAACGTGTTTAATTTCCACTGAAATTTCAGGAAATAGTGCCATAGAAAAATCAAATATTCCATTAATTTTCGGTTCAAATAAACTGAAAATCAATAAAATATTTCATTTTTCAGTTAAATTATTGCGTAAAAATGCAGAAAAATCAGGAAAATTCATGTCATTTTGTTTTTGATTATTCATTTTCCATTGAAAATTCAATCAAGTTATGAAATTTCTATCTAACTCCCACCGACAGCTCATGAATTTCCTTGAATTCTACCTAAAACTTGAAATTTCATAATCCTTTTTTCCCTAAATCCAATTCAATGTCACTCTGATGGGAATTACTATCATATTTTCTATGAAATTTCAAAAAATTTCTAATAGTGTATTCGATATCACCGAAGATCGAGAAATGCCAAGTGATAAAATCGAGTTATTGTTCCAGCAGAGTTTATCATTCTCCGCATTTACGAGGTTTATTTACGATTGTTGTTCCTCAGAATACATTTACGACAATTTCAAAGTAATTAGGTTGGCTCCGGGGTTATTCTCGGCATTCGCTGGTTACAATGTGGAGTGAACGGAAGGGTCTGCATCGTCCGGTATATCGAACCGCCTTTTCGTATAGGATTACCCACCAGTCAAGCGACCACAGCCGCCTTATCTTCGGCCAGATAAGGCCCTGTCAACCCTTATGAATGCTTCCATTATTATGCTCTTCCTCCTCGGGATGATATCTTTGGTGGCACCTTTATGCTTTAGCAGCAGCACCTCCATAAGTGTCTTCTATTAACCATTCATGACTCTCAACTGATAACGATTATGAAGTTTTGGGGTTCATCCTGAGGGGTTCAGGGAGATTATTCTATTCATTCTGTGTAAATGAAATTTTTTCGTGTTGAAAAAAAATCGTCTTTTTGCCTGAAACAAGAACATAAGAAAGGATATTTTTTATTGTGAAAAAGCTTTGACGAAATTAAATGAACTTTTTTCTGCGAAGACTCTTCTGGAATTTATTTGTCAAATCATAATTTATTTGGTGGTAGACGAAAAAATGTACTGCATTCAATGAATTATGTTCCGTTTTTATTGTTGATCAATAAACTTTGGTTAAAATTATTATTATCGAAGGCACATCGTTTTCGTAGTTACACTGTTGGGAAAAAAATGAAATTTTATGAACAGTTGACTATTAATTTTCAGGAGACTGACACTGAATGCGATTTAGAGAAAAAAAAATCATGAAATTTCAGGTTTCACTGAAAATTCACTGAAATTCCAGAATTTTAAGCAGCATAACGACGAGAATTCATCAATTTATTTGAATTTCCAACCTAATGTGAATATTTAGTCCCAAATTACATTGAATTTTCAATGAAATCTGAAATTTCAAGATTTTTTCCCTCTAAATCGCCCTCAGTGTCACTAATTTTTCTGGTTTTCTATTCATTTTGAGGAAAAAATGGAACTGAAACATACAATTCTCTTCGATTTTTCCATGAAATTCTGAATTTTCAATGACGACATTCCTCAAAATTTCAGTGGTAATTAAATTCGATAAAAATTTACAAAAAGTGTACCGGAAATTTTAGACAAAATTTAATTAAATGTGATTAAAGAAAATGTTATTCTTCTCCACAGTTTAAACCAAGGAAGTAGCGTCATGGGAAATGTGAAGAAAACAATAAACAAAAAAATCTGATCATGAACTCAAGTTCATGACTGGAGGGAATGACAAATGCCAGTCTGTTGATAGTATTGCGTGCCAGATATTGAATGCTTTATGAACTTAATAATGTGTTCAGAGTTTCCAACATGAAATACTTTAGAAAAAATACGACTATTTACTTAATTGTCAAGAAGCCTGAGGAAGCTTAAATTACCAGCGAAATGTCGCAAATTGAAAATAATCAAAAATAGTGTTGTTTATTATTTTCTCTACATTTCCTGTACTTCCTGATTTTTTACAACAATTCGGATATGGATAATCCAGTGTTTAATTCTAAAATTGTATGAGTTCAGTTGTGGATAATTTCGGGGATACGTTTGAATGAAATTTTATGTTGAGATTCGATACCAGTATATCAGCCACGAGAAATCAACCATGTACATCCGAAATTGGGGATATTGAATTTACGCCATTTCTGTTTTGACATATCACAGTAGGCGATACGATTCAATGATTGCGCTTCACGTGTCCCAGTGCAGGAAGCCAATTTTTATTCTAAATAAATAGCTTTTTGTGGTTTTGTCCAGGAATTTACGAATGCAGATGATGAATAATTTAATTGTACTTGCCAGATTGTATTTCCGCTTTGAGCTTTTCTCAACTTCATCTCATCATTGTAAATAATTAAGTTTGAGGAAAAGTGGATCTATAATCCAAACAGAAATAATAATTTTATTGGGGAAAAAATTCTTTATTTGAAACATGACATTTCATAATGAATTCGCTTAAGCTCTGTTGAGTTTTTTCATCGCACAATTGCATTGAAAACAAGTCTTCCCGAGGGGAAATACGGAAAAAAAATATTTTGATAATTTTTGTGCTAGTAGAACAAACAATTCCGGGGTTAATGGCATGATTCGAAAGTGATTGATATCCAACTAATTAGTTTTCCCCTCCACCAGACATTATTATTGCAAGTGTAATACTAGTCAATTTTCACGTGATATCCGTTTGATTCGGTGAGTGAAGCGCGTCACAGACCGCTGGGGAAATTACAGGGGAAATATGAGAGTTAGGGAGTATCTCTGAATTGAAATTTCGAGTTTAGCTGCACTCGCGAATATTCAGGGTCAAATCCATGGATATAAGTTATCGAAACACTGTTCGAGTATTTCAAAAATTATAATTTTTTACTATCATGTTTAAATTATCTAAATCATATCCGGGAAAAATTCTGAATACAGAAAAAAAAATTTTTTCATCAATTATCCACTACAAAAAACCTCATATCAATGATGGCAGCTTTCAATTTTTCTCATCACTCTTCCGAAGGAACCAACGGAATATTTTTAAAAACTTCCAAATTTGAAATTGGCTGCAAGTGGAAGCTCTGACCTGTTTATGTTTACAAAAGTTATTTATTTATATTAAATACCTGTTTGTGGAGGATATTTCCCCAACATTATCCTCCTGTAGAGTAAAATTTTTCACAACAGTAGAATATTTTTTTTCTTTTGCCGAAATTATATTGAAATTTTGCCGAACGTGTTCGGTAAAAAATCATTTTCCGTTACAGAAAAATTATAGGCAGCATCGAACAATCATTCACGTTCACTGGGATAATTTTGAATGGAATGCAGAATAAATTTTCCACTTTCGGCACAAATTACCCTCACGTTTAGTAAATTTTCCCGGGTCGACGAAGAAAAATTCATATTCGTCTCGCACTTTTCGTCGATAACGGGTGAAAAACTACTGACAATCAAGTTCGGTCCACAATTACTTGACGTGTGGGATAATTTTTCTCTTTTTTCTTCGTGTATAACAAATAATTAAAGTATTGCATGAACTTTGCATAAAAAACCATTCCACGATCTGAATGAGGATGTGGACATAATTTAAAATGAATTATTTAATAAAATGGTAAAAAAAAATCGTGAAATAATACCATTCCATCAGAAATAAATAATCCTTCCGCCCCCCTCCATTTACAAGAACCAAAGTATTATTATTCCAATAGAATATCGCCCACGTGCTCTCTCGGATTAAGGTGTGGGTTCGTAACTCGATGTAGAACATCCTCCGCCCCGATAAGCCGTACTTGACACTCAGTATGCAACAAAACAAACGCCACAATGTTTCTCACTTTTCATGATACACCTGGAGAACGTGAGACATGTCGATTGTAAATGTAAATATTCAACTTCAGTTTTCATTTGTATTGAAATTACAGGGGAATATCATGTAGGCGTTTGCGATGGCCGGTGTAAGTTGATTCTCGTGTACCAAAAGCTCGTAATGTCAGACCAATCGGGGGATTAAGTGGTCAGGATAATAGGTGTATAAGTCAGGATGTCAGCGGGTTCTGTTGGTGGGGATTGTCTTTTATGGGGGATTCTGCTAAGCCGCTTTAAGGGCTGTTTGATAAGGAGATGAGACACATGAGTCTTTATTTTTGAATCAAGAATTCTGTTATGGTTTTTTCATTATTATTTTTATTTTTATGCTCAAGGTGTACGACAAGCCAAAGATTTTTATATGAGTTCCCCAATTGTTTTAAATGAAACCAAAAAATTGTTAGGTATGTTTTTGGTTGGTAATTCCGAAGAAAATTGTTGGAACCCATTGGGTTAAATCTTAGAAGCAAATTGGATCTAATATTTTGCCAGTGAACACTCCGAATTCTTCTATATATAGGAATATTTCTGCTGATCACGACAAAAATTTAATTTTTGTGAAAGATATTAAATTTCCTTCTGTCATGTTGGTTAATTTCCCTCGAGTAAATCTGTTCCACTCCATCAAATATTCTCACGTGGAACATTGTTTTTCAGCGCATTGAGAACACTTTTTATCTTCTCATCATTTAATTGCTCAATTTTATTGGAAACATCACTTGATTCGAGTAAAGTGATGATTAAATTCCTGAATCGTAGGGAGATTCAACAACCAATCCATCCCTGATCACTCAAATATCCAAAAATTGCTGTGGCTTTTGTAAATACGTTGTGAAGGGTTTCGGTTTTGGTCATGCTAATGGAAAGTGCTCATCGATATATACACGCACCTCTTGCGTACCTCCAATGTATAACATTGATCGTTTCTGTATCGATAGACACACGAGCCCAACAGGGGTCGTGGGCCATTGTACAAGGGCCAGGTAATTACATTTAATACCCACGGTTATGTGTTTGCAGCGTACACATTTGCCAAGCTCGATCCCGCGAGGCGGCTCACATAGTCTCACCGCGTTTTCACTCGAGGTATACGAGACTTGTGTTTTTGTGGTGTTTTATAATCGTGGATTTAGTACTCCAGCAACACTGGATCATTTTTAGGTGATTTCATCATTATAAATCACGGGATTGCAAACAAACTTGGAAATAATTCGGAAGCTAATGGGTTTAAATAAAAATATCAGAAGACCTGTGAAAATTATTAAATTTTCAAAAAAAATGTTCTGAATAGTAAATATTTTTTCTAAAAAAAACAATACGTAAAATAAAAAATAGTAGAAATAAAAGATAATTACAATAATAACATTTTTTATTTTTTACTCTCATCTCATTCCATCATTTAAAATTTCACATTTGTTCTTTCCTGAATATCTCGAAGACTAATATAATAGATTGAGAAGAAGCTGTCAAAAACCTCTTCGAAGATCATGAAAATTTCTCTTTGAAAATTGATTTGAATTTTTTTTTCTAGATCTGTTCATTGCCGATATTTGTAAATTACTGGAAATGGAAGTTTTTTATCTAGAGAAAGTTCTATAGATCATTGAATTCCAATGAAAAATGATAAAACGTCGAATTTTTTCTGACAATTTCACCGAACTATTTAGATCAGACATATGATGAGAAATAACAATACTGCAAAAATTTCCCGGGACAGTTTTCAATAATTCATTCAAAGAATTGAAAAAAAAAATCTTTTGCCTCAGAAAAATGTCAATTTAGCTCAGCCTCACGAGACCTCCTATTCCGCCGCTCACAATGAAACCGAGTAGACAGGCATACCGGGGCTAAAGGGAAATGAGAATGAATGTAATAATATATTTAATATTCGTAGACCCCTCGTCACCCTCCCCCGCACTCGCGGTATTACAAGCCAACCAATATTCTCGCCCATTCCCCTTCCCCTCGTTTTCCACAACCACGCAACCACCTCATTCTTTCGTTCTCATCGCTTTTGTATATCTATCGCTTACATTGTAAAGATTCAAATCATCTTAACTCCACACTCTCTATTATTCTAATTCATTTCCGCGATTTTATTCAATTCGTTAAATAAAAATATTCACGAAATAAATCAAAATTTTTATGCAAAAAAATATTAAATTAGAATAGAATAGAGTACTGTACTCCGACTACACTATTAGAGAATTACTGTTGAAATTCCAAGTGAAAAAGCTGGAAATTTTTTCCAACGACAAAGTTACATGAAATTGCTGTATATTTCTTCATTGACGAATCAGTCCATTTCTTAACCCTACACTGAGAGAAAAACAAACAGGTTGTCAAACACGTCTTGTTTGGGCCAACAAAATCGCTAGTTGAAAATTTCCAAAAAATAATTTGTTGGGTTCGAATTTGAAAGTCTCAAAAATGAATAATTGTTTTGCTTCCGAAAGCAGCGAAATATTTGGCTCAAGAGGCGGATAATTCACACCAGACGGTGGCTTTTCAGGATGAAAATATCTCAAATAGAGGAAAATTTATCAATAAATATTTTATCCCTAAGTTACAAGATTGCTATCATCTCATTATTATTGTTTCATTCAAGGGTTCATTTCTTGTCTGTGATTATTAGACAGCCGCAACGAAAAACTACTATCCCTTGTTTCGCATAAAACAAAGATCTTTCGGGAGGAAAATACTTATGGGAGTATCGAATAACGAAGGAGTAGTGCTAGAAATGACAAGTCTTGCGTGTACAGAAAATGCAATTTTTTTTAACTACTAAATCTATTTTTGCGACAAAACTTCTTCATTCCGGTGCACTCTCTGCATATTTGGCACAAAAAAATCCTTTTTTGATCATTTTCAAAAGAATTTTATCCTGGCACGAGTAAGACTTGTTTGAGAACGAAACGAATTTTTCTGAACACAAAATGGGGAGGGTGGGGCAAAACGGCCCCCCTTCAATTGTCAATAACTTGTGAATGACATTGTGAAAATTCCCAGTTTCAACTTCATTTTGAAGATAATTTTTCATTCTTCAAAACGAGCTCTAACTCATCCCAATCGGATTATTGAATCGGAAAATATTGACGATTGAAAGGGGGCCGTTTTGCCCCATCCTCCCCTAAAAGGAATGGAGTTAACAATCGAATTTTAAATAAAAAATAACTGCAATGGAAATAATAAAATAAGGGAAGTAAATAAAATGAAAGGAATGGAGTTAACACAGAATTTTAACGAATGTAATGTAATTCGAAGTCATTTCCGCAATTTGACGCGAATGAACAGTCGTTTTAGCTCCTGTCAGCGTTAGACCTCAAATCGCGGAAAATTAAATTTCTCCCCTTGGCCACCTTAGCCCGTGCCATACCGCAAATTCATAAGATTCAATATGCGTGGGGTTGCGGCGAGAGGGTGGCTGGGGAGGGGTGTGGGGCAGGCACCTCGCGGAAGTTCTTTGCGTTACGCCGGGGGTTGGGCAACTCTAAGATTTCTTTTTTCATGTGGTTTACATCGAATACGTGCCTCCGACATACGGGGATCACACTTTTTTTTTATCCCCGTTATATACTCTAGTCTTCAGCTGGAATATATGAACTAATATCAGCGTGATACGTGACACATAACCCCATATTTTCTCGCTACTTTAATTTATCCGTCATTTGCTGTCAATTTTTTATGAGATAATGATAGTTTTATTCATGAATACTGGGGAATTTACTTTTTCCCTTCTGTTGGATTTTAAGTCCGCGAGATGAGATGGTGTGAAAGGAGATTGCGAGAATCTTTATTAGCAATTGAGCGAATAATATCTCATTGATCTTCCGGTTTTGGCGAATTGTGAGTTGCTTATAGCGGTACTTCCGCAATAAAAATTACTTTTTTTTTATCGTAACGGTTCAGAGAGTCGGTAAACGTGTAACATGGGTGTGTACGAGGATGTGTTTGATTTACGCTGAGTGGGCGTATTAAACAGAAGCCACAATTACAGTTTATTAATAATTAGCAAACCCATCCGGTAGCCACGAGCTCTCTCAATCCGCGCAAATGATGGGTCGGGGTACAGTGCATTGAGGAGATTTTCAATGTGCATGTCTGGATGCAGAGGTAAATGATTTTTAAGTTAAGAATGTTTGTAAGTGGAGAGAAATTTTTTAGAATTTTTTTAGAATTACATTTTCTAGAAAAAATTTTTACATTTTTGTTTTAGAATTATATTTTTTCTCAGTGCATCGCCAGGGCTATATTCCTGAGCCAAGAGTTAAACTCACTCGGGTTATTCGCGACTGTTATTTTATTTTGGTTTATTTTATTAAAATAAAATTTAAGATGGTAATTTCTTTGCGTTTTCGATAGTTTAATGGAGCTTTTACGGTAATACTCGACACTAACGAGAATGGCTATGGTTATCAGTGATTTTATCATTTAAATTTGGTGAAAATTGGTGACCAAATCACTGAATTTCACAATCGCGAATTACTAGTAATTGGAAATAAATTCGGAAAGTTTGGTGACATACTCCTGAAATTTAAAACTTTTTTTTCTTTGTGATCGTCACTTCAATAAACCGTGATTAGAACTAGTTGATTTGTTAGTGCCAACATGAATGGAAATTTCATGTTATCCGTCATTATTAGAAATTACAATTTTTTTTACTTGAACACAGGAGGAAACAAATTTTTAATATTCAGGAACATGTCATCCCTGGCATGACCCTGGCCAGGATGACTCTGATTATCAGTGATTTTTATCACTGATATTTAGTAAAAATTGGTGACAAAATCATTTAAGTACGGAATTTTGTTACTCTGTTAAAAATTTTCGTCTGAATTTTCTGCGTCAAATCCCGGAAAGTTTTATCATGGTTAATTTTCACCGAAATTTTAGGAAATCTTGTCATTGAAAAATCACATATTTCATCGATTCTCCGTTTGAATGATTTGAAAATCCATAAAATCCTTGATTTTTCAATTCAATTATTCCATGAAAATTCGGAAGAATCCGGAAATTTCAGGGAAAAATTCAAAATTCATGGCATTTTGGTTCTGAATATTCATGTTCCATTGAAAATTCAGTCAAGTTGTAAAATTTCCGTCTCACTGCCACTGAAAACTCAAAATTTCATAACCATTCTTCCCCTAAATCGGATTCAATGTCCCTCTCATGAGAATTACTATATGGAATTTCGGAAAAATTCTAATAGTGTATCCCTGATTTTCACAATCCCGAATCCCCAATATTTGGAGATAAATCCCTTTCACACAAATTCCTAAAAATCAAAATTCTTTTTCTTACCGTGAAATTTCAATCCAAGTTCAATTAATTATGCATCCGGATCAGTCGTGCAATCATGAAATCCTGTGCGATTCGTCTGCCTCCTCTCACCTGAGATTTTCGCACCTCCCTGAAATGCATAAAAAATCCTCCCCTTTGTTTTTCAAAGCTGGGTTAAAAAAAATTCGCTCCCTCTGTCCTTCGTTTATTCTTCTTATTCATGGCGTCGCTTCGCTAATAAAAAAGTGCATGGACATTAAAAAAATATTCGCGTGCGTTCTACAACTTGGCGGTGCTGAGGTGCATGCTTGGCCATTAACGAGGTGTACATTTATATTGTAAAAACATAGGGAGATACGCGAGCCCGTGGAACGATCATAAAAATCTGACTCTCTTCCTCTTCCACTTTTTTCCACAACTTTTTTTCCCTTCTATTTTCATTTTTATGCTCTTTACCAGCCGCTGGTACGCGACCTAAAACTCTCATCCACCTTTATCCCACGTATGGTTTATATCTATACGTGGACACATTCACGATGCTTTCACGCAATGAGCCTGTGTAATGCGTTAGTAACAGTTGCGTTATTCATCTGGTGAGCAAACTCGAATCCCGGTGTAGTTTACGATCGGTTTATTCGTCTTGGACGCTCCATGGGAACGAAAAGCCACTGGTTAAGGTGACTCTCGTCTCATATCTGACACTTATCCGGGGTATTATGGGGAGTGTGAGGTGGTTACAATCCACCTGAACTCTCCTCCGTTTGGAGGGATTTATACCGAGGGTTTGGGGAAGTTTATCAACTTGTAAAAAGTCTCTTCAGTTTTTAAGGGCTCAATAAAGGGAATTGCGTTTGAGATTTTTTTCTCGTTCACGTGAAACTTTTCCTGTTGCTGTTTTAATAATGTCTCTGAGGGAATAGATTGGTGCAATTACGTAATAGCAATTCAATAAAATTGTTCGTCCATGATTGCAAATACAACATTTTGTTTCAATAAATTCATTCGGATGAAGTCTTCGTTCTAATAAATATTTTTTTGGTGTAAAAAATGGAAAGAAAAGTGAAGTTCAAGTTTGAATAAAAGCTTTAGTACGAGATGTTCAAGTAAACTGATTTATTTGGTTCGAGTGAAGTTTATGTAATTCAAAGAAATGATTTGAATTTTCAATGACCCACTCATATTTTAATCGAAAATATTTTGCTCATTATTCACTCAAGAAATAATATCTATTTTGTGCGCCAAAAATAATATTTTTGCCGATCTCTGATTGAAAATTTATTCGAGTTCCGTAAAGTGTAAACATTCTAAGCTGTAAGGCATAATTGTCGAAAAATTTGTCATTAATAGTTCAACGGAAAATTTGTCCATCGATATTTTTAATTGGATTAGTGATGGAAAATGTCTAATTACCGATTAATTGAAGAACTGAGAATCAAAAAAATTATTACACATGGATACAGTAATGAAATAATTTAAATTTTCAATTAACCATTCATAATTTGATGGAAAGTATTTTTTTTCATTATTCACTTTAAAAATAATATCTATTTTCTGCGCCAATATTACCAACAATTATATTTTTGTCGGTCTCTGAATTAGAATTTATTCGAGTTCCATGAAGTGCAAGCATTCTGAGACGTCAGCCATTGAAAATAACGTACTTCTCTCAACTAAATACGCTCTACATATTAGAAAATTTTTCTCTCAGTGTACCGGAATGTGCGGAGAAATCATCGATATAGTTTGCAGACGAAATTATTAAATTTATTCAAGTTGCAATTCATGCGTGACAATGCAGTTGTTAATTATTTTCCAAAATAATGAAGAATGATTTTACAAAGTTGTACTCATTGAGTTGGTTCAGCCTCTCTGTTCTCCCCTTTTTAAAACGTATCCTCAGATACACTGACGTGAGATAGCGTGCAAGTGCAACCGCAATTAAAACGAACGAGCCTGACGGACGGTATTGCGCGACAAAAGCGAGTAATGAGCGGAAAAACGAAGAGAGGAAAGGATCGTAGCATCTCGTTAGACGCGTCCGTACAGCACGCGTTTACGCAGTGGCACAGACTCATTTCTGTTCTCCTTCCTTTTTTCTCCCCCGCCGCGCATATCACTCCATCTCTCTCTCTCGCTCGGTGGATTTTTTCTCTCCGTCTGCACGTTTGTGCCGTATATTTAACAATCTTTCATTATCCAAAAAACACAAAACTCGGAGTATGCTTGAAAAGCGGGCCACCGTTAACCCCGTTTATTTGTTTCTTAATTAGAAAGAAAACTTTTGACCCGAGTCTCGGTTGGAAAACTTGGGTATGGCGACGATTATCGTTTTCAACTCTCATTAAAACTCGTTAACAATGCACGAGTATTGAGACCATGAATTCACTTCTTTCCTTAATGTTACAAATTTTTGAATTAAAAATAATTGTCGAAAGACTGAGGAATAATACTTTGCTTTGGGATAATATTCTTTCGGTTGTGACAAATTCATTCGATTAAAGTTTTTTTTGTACAGGGAGAAAACATGATTGCGATGCAAATAATGTAGATTTTACAACCAATAATTTATGGACTAGACATATCGAATCACTTCATGATTTTGAATTAACAGTGATTGACATGACGAAATGTATTAAATTTGATAACTTGTATTTTAAGACATCACGGAATCGTCTTGTTCATCGAATGCGTTGTTTTTAGACGGAAAAATGTATTATTTTAAGACATTTGAAATGTCAGTCATCACAAAGTTGGAAGATATGACATATTTTTGTTTCTAACAACTTAAATTAAGGATATCCAAGAACTTTTCCTACTTTTTCTCCACTGAAATGCTTTTCCACTTTAGTCGAACATCAGAGCATTCATTTGAGTACCATTTGACTATAAGTTTCCGGACATTTTGCAGTGATTTTATTATTTAAGCTTGGCAGGCCTGAATTTGAATATCGATATTGAACCGTTCGAAAACATTTTAAGAATCTGAAAAAAAATGGAAAGTTTACTTTTGGAGGGAGATTGATGAAATAATTAAAAAATTGTAGTTTTCGAAAATTACAAGCAGTTTCTATAAGTAATTTATAAACTATCAATTTTCCGAAAATTTAAACAATTTCAATTATTTAGTTATAAACAACGAATATTTAAAAGAACAATAATTCAGTGCGAAATGTAATTTGAGTAACGCTGAATATTCATTATTGTTTTCAAATTTTTCTCACACAATTTAATTGACGAATTTGATGATTGTAAATGGTTGAATCCATATAGTATATTTTGTACCAAACAGTAGGGGAGGGTGGGGCAAAACGGCCCCCCTTCAATTGTCAATAACTTGTGAATGACATTGTGAAAATTCCCAGTTTCAACTTCATTTTGAAGATAATTTTTCATTCTTCAAAACGAGCTCTAACTCATCCCAATCGGATTATTGAATCGGAAAATATTGACGATTGAAGGGGGGCCGTTTTGCCCCATCCTCCCCTAAAAGATATATGAACTCCTTAAGTCGTCTCGAAGACAAGTTTCTACAGTAATTCTCCGTTTTAAATAATTTCCCCTCAACTTGTGTCTCCCCACATGAAAAAATCGTCAGATAATTCCGCAATTATTCTTGATTACCGATAATTGTTCGTAGAATACACCCATGAATAGTAAAATCACCTGTTCCGGCCTTCGAATTTCGTTCCGCGCGGACACTCAGTCCAGTTCACACAGCATTCCCCCTCCTCGTCAATCTACACGATGGCTCGTTGGGAACCCATCGAACTATGATTTGGTATTTAGTCACCATTAGGGACGCATTAGCTCTGATTACTCATGCATTCACACGTACATATGTAGCACAGGGTAATGCATGCACACGTGATGTTACAAAATACACATACACACACACACACACACACACAGATAGGACCCGCGGATCTATATATACAATGCCGCGCATCTCAACCCACTTGGATTGCGTGCAAACGTTTGTGCTTCCACCCCCCCGTCCACTTCTTCGTCAACCGAGCGCAATAGATCGATCGATGTGAATCAATCGACAAGCGATTACTGGTATACTTCCATTAAAGTCAGTGTACACACGCATATGTACGAATTGCGTGGTTACCTTCAGAGTCAATATACCGTGTTTAGTTATTTCGAGCTGTGATTTCAACTGATTCGAGCATAATTACAATAGTTGGGGCATGATAGTTGTGGATGGATTGGAAAATACACAAATGATTTGGTTGGAGATTTAGGGGGATTGAAAGGTTGAGTTGTTTCTTGTTGATATCGTGGTGATTGCGCGTTGTCGGGGGATTTGTAAACGCTGGGGGTTATGGGAGTTGTGCCAGTGAATTTTTGGAGGATAGGGGTCGTTGATGGGGTCACGTTGTTGAGAATTTTTGCTGATATTTTCGGTAGACTTCTTGGAGAATTTTATCAAATGACTAGGGGGCTTCACTGCTCGCTCCGCTCGCCGACCTCCCTAGGACCCCTATGACCCTTATTCTGACCCTTCATTTTGGAGTCTTAATTTCGAGTACCAAATTTTCATCACCAGAAGTCGACTTAGATTTTTATAATATAGAGAGATAGGTCCAGCATTTGAAGGATTTCGGTCATTGAAAATTCACAATTTCATTGGGGAAATCGATGGAAACTGTAAATTTCCGGTGAATCTTTTTATGGAAGTTGAGAAAGTTCGGGGAAATTTAGGTGATTATTTTTGGTAATCGGATCTGGCCTTCCCTGGGCCAATCAGAGTTCAGTATTCAATAACATGAAGTACTTCCCAATTAAAATTACAGCGGTTATTTCCCCCTAGCTTTTGATAATTTCCCTGTAGCTTTTCATAATTTCCCTCTAGCTCTGCAATTGTTTCTCTAACCAAATAACTGTCAAATATTATCCTGTGGAGTGGAAGAAAGTCATGGAGGAAGTCAAAATGAGTCGGTTTGGGAAGGATCCGATTACCAAAAATAATCCGTCGAATACCACTCGACCTCCAAAATTAATCGGACATTTCCCTCATGTTTTCCTGCGTATCAACGGTCGGGATAAGTTTTGCACAAAAATCCCTCGCGCTGCGCGCTCGGTATTTTAATCTGCAAAACTTTTCCCTCTCGGTGCTACGCAACAAAACAATCGGGAAATATCCGATAATTTTGGAGGTCTCGTGATATACTACTGAATATTTCCTTTTCTTGGATGTCAGCCAATCAGAGTGCACTATTGGAGGCTACTCAATATTTTTAATTCGGAAATTTCCTCCTAGCTTTGCATTAATGGACTCTTTTTATCGAAATATTGCACTCCGATCGGCCGACATCCGAGGAAAAGAAATATTCCAGCAAATAACAATCGTGTTCCAAAATTATCAGAAAAATGTGCATTTTTAACCTGCAAAATTTGACACATTCTTTATTATGCAACGGAAGTATTGAAAAATGAGCGATAATTTTTTAGCCCTCGCGGTATTTCTACGTAATACATTATTATAGTTTAATAATGAACATTCATGTTTTGATTGACAATTCAAGTAAGTTCGGGAATTCTCGTATTCCGACTACTCAAAAGTTTGAAATTCCTTTGAATTTTCAGTAAAATGTGGAATTGTATGATTACATACCTCCTAAATCGAATTCCATATCTAAATGTTTCTAAATGCTTCTAAAATTCCTACTAAACTCTTGATCAAATTAACTTATTTTTCCTAGTTGTTGAATTTCAACATCTAGTTGTTGAAATTCACCAAATAATTATCTCGGTGTACTACAGCTTACCCGTGAAATCGCTATTGTCCTCTGACACTATATAAATCACAAATAATTCAAACATCCAAAAACCTCTGTTCAATCCCCGAAGACAACCGAAAACTGAAAAACAAATTCCAAATTTTCCCCTACCAGTTATCCCATGAATTTCCATCCCCCAATTGCCACAATAGCCGCCTATAACCCTCCCAAATTCACTTAAAAAATCTCGCAAAAATCTCTCACCAATTATAAAACCATTATACGTCTCCCGACGTCGCAAAAACGAAAGTAATAAAGTTTCATCAAATTGCCGGCACGCGTATAGCGCCCACACTATAGACAGCCCTAGCATCAGTACGAGGGTGTATAATAGCTCGAAAACAATCGAGTCACCCATCCAGCGTATTCGTATCGATGGGACAACCAGTTGAGTTACGTTTGGTGTTGGTATCAAATTTCCATAACACAAATCCGCGAGTACCATGCAAACGTACCAAAAACACGCATAACGTCAAGAGAGATATAACGAGAAAGAGATGGAATACAGTGACTTCCGGTAATAGATTTGAGCGCTCCCTCTCGGCGCCGTTGGTGCAGTTAGCACTGTTGGGTTTAGGATCTAGAAGCTAGAGGGGCGGCGGGGGGAACCACCGGTGTATACAATCGGGGCCATTGTGTCACGTGATTTGTGGGGACAATTTTTTTTTTCGACTTCCGCTGGTGCCGTCGAGGGTGAATATCCGAGTTCCCCCTGGTGGCACCAGCGGAAAGAGGAAGAGAGAATGGGAGTGAGGGTGCTGAACTGCAGGGAAATGTCTTCAGTGGAGGTAAATTGTCCTCGTGGACTGTGGTCAAGGCTTCATTCGATTTGTCCGTGGAGATTCATGATTCTTCATAGCTCGCGTCCTTTCCACTGCCGATGAGACGTACAGGAGAATGGTGGAGGCTGGAATGAGTAATCATCGGGGATGGGACAATTCTACATGTCAATTGGAGTGGAAGGTTGTATGGGGACATGGTTATTGGATTTTGGAGGGACTATTTTGGGGATAGGTGAGGGTTTACGAGTCTGTTTTTCGTCTATGCTAATTTATTGATTGGGGAGTTTATTGGGAATTTATTTCATTGTTATGGGGTTAGTTTCGCGGAGTTTTTTCTTTTTTGGGAGGAAAGTTTTGGGAAGTTCTGTGGGTGGGGCGGGAGAGAGGGAGGGGATTCATTCTGGTATGATCTGGACGAGATTTCTAATGCCAGGAAAATGTTTATTCGTCTATTAAAAAATAGGTGAGACATTTTTCAGGCGATTCCGCCAAGGTAAAGATACCCTGATAGAACGCCTTAGTCGAACCAAACGAGACTTTTTTACTATTACCACGATTCGTTAACTATTAACGAATCGCGGTAACAGTTAAGAAGCCTCGTTTGGTGCAACTGAATTGTTCCACCTTTTCTATCAGTGTAGACTTGAGAATATTTCAAGTTTATCTCGGCTTGAAAAATTTCTTCCTTAAGAGCTTTTTCTCTTCTAATTCTTAAAACAGAAATATATATGTATACAAATATGATATTTATATATATTTATTTTTTTTTGTAGTAAAAATTATTATTTATAATCATTTTTTTTTATTATTTGAAGCGATGAATAAAAGTAATAATAATAAATGCTACTTTTTTTTCTGTCAACAAAATTCGTGAACAAGATATTTTTATTCATGCGTTTGTCGAAAAAGATTGGAATTTATGGTAAAAAAAATTAAAAATAAGACGTTTGTTACACACGACATTTTGAAAATATCTTGAAATGCAATTCAACAAATTATGCACCCAAAAAATAAATGAAGTTTGCGGACAAACAATTGAGATATCACGACTTTAAAACAAAAAATCCTCGAGTAGAACACCCAAAATGGTATAATTAAAGTCACTAAAAAAACTTAAATTTCGGGACACCAACGTCTTCAAAAAGGTGATAAAAGTGTCTCAATGTCAGACACCAGTTTTTCCAGTGCTAGAAGTTTTTTCTGGCTTTTAAGGATCGAATGATGCAGATTCCTAATGAAAGGTGGCCTCTGTTTATTCAGAAGGATGATTTGTCTGATGCTTCGTTTCGTATTCCAGAGTTAGGTCGAGGCCTTTGCAATGCTCCTTTGCCCTTTCTCGGATTATTCAAGAGCATTCCAACACCTTCGTGGATCCTTAAGAGGAATTTTCGGTGCTATCAAGAGTCAATAGAGCCTGCGGGAGTTGGCTGAGTACAGAAACATCAAACGATGGCTTCCTACAGCCCGGATACATCCATTTTCATGGGTATACATGTGTTGATTCATCCATTTACAGGAACGAAGAGGTCACATTGACCACTCGGACCCCTCGTTCATGTTTTTGGGATTCAAATTAATCGAAAAATATGCGTTATGGGTTGTGTCTGATAGCACTGCATGTGTAATTGGCCGGAATGGCTGGGAAAAAAATTAAAAAACCACTCCGATTACGACCAATCATCTGCCACCGCTAGTGGTAATAACTTATTGGTTTTTCCATGCACGATTTCAGCTGTTATTATTCTGTTTATTTATATTTCGAGGCTCGCCGGGAGGGGTGGATGCAATCGTTGTGGATTTTTCTGGAGTGAGGTGGAAAAGTTGACGCTAATCAGCATTTAAATTAATTTTCCGGTGTAAAAATCAATAGGGGGATTTTCATTTTGGTTTCACGGCTGTTGTTACTGTTATTTTTAGTTGAATGAATTGTGGTTTATGCTGTGGTGAATGGAGAGGATTATTTGTTTTGAGGGAGAAATTGGGGGAAATGCCTCGGCAAAAACAAAATTGTGATGTTTACTCAGGAGCATTCTGCAGTTTTCTTTTGTAATAATAAATGTTGCCTTCAGAGTAATCAATTTTATTGTTTTGGTATTTGGAAAGTATATTGCTGAAAAATAATTGGAATTTCATTTTCTTATTGTTAACAACATTTCTTATGAAAAATTAAATATATTTGCTGACTTGATCATCACGTACTGAGTTTTGCAATAATTACACGACTGCATGCCTCAATTCGCATTTACAAAATATAAATGCACACTGAGAAAAAAAATTCCAATATCTGAAACCAATTTAAACAAGTAATTTTTCTTCAATCGCTCAATTATCCCAGACATCTCAACTCGAGTTGCGCTGTCTCGCGAAAATCTATCGCGATTCTATAATAATTTTCCCCAAAATCTGAACATTCACGATCACTTCAAATTTCAACAAATCCCAATGGGAAATTAAAGGCGCAAATTTTAAACAATGTTGGACTAAATATGTTGCAGTCGTAAAAATATTGTAACCTGAGACTGCAGAAAAGCCGGACAAACATTGGAAGGGTGAACCTGAGAGTTTCATTATTGTTTCTCCTCCACGTAACTCCGTAATTTGTCGGGAGGGAGTCGAATTTCTGAAAGGGCACCATTGTCTCGGACTTTCTTGCACGATAATGGTCCCCATTCATGGGCCATGACTGGGCCCTCGCCATCACTTTGTCCACTGTTTCTCCTTGCTCTCGGCTTTAATTTATTTCCACTTGCATCCCCCCCCCCCCTCCTCTCTCAGAC
>NW_021680464.1:776353-803077 GCF_001412515.2 Diachasma alloeum | reverse complement strand
CCCCCCCCTCCCCCTCCTCTCTCAGACACTCACGCACAGTCAACTTCCGTCCGCGACAAAATTATCATTTGCGTATTTAGTGTATGCAGATTGTTTCATTTTCCATTCGCTTCTCGGAACTTGAATGATTCAGGTGGTAAGGGCAGGGCAAATGCTGGCACACTATAAATACGTAAATAGCGTCGCAAGCTATTTCTCAACCAATAATTCTGGCCATGTGAAAACTCAGTATCTTGGGTTGGTATGTCGCACTGGGTTGAGGATTATTAATGATTCAGGTGGATTCGTCGCTGTGCACGGGCTATAAACGATGCCGGCCAGGCAGAAATTCGTCGGGTTACGTCTCACTGCGAAAACACGTCCGAATCTAAATCCACTGAAACATTGAGGGTGTCGTGCATACGAGTGAAGAGTCTAAACATGTATGTCCATACGGATAACTCCGGCCTGTATTTCTTGAACGTTTTCCCTTTTTCTTCATGTTTTAGGAGCCATCACTAGTCATATACTTGAATGAAATACGTCTCGTCTGGTGGAGGGAGGGGCAGAGGGGAAGGCGTTCCTGGAATGTTAGAAATGTCTTGAAATTTTAGTCACAATGGCATTGTGAAAATTGAATATTGGATACAATTGCATTTTCAATCAATTGAGAATTCAAGAAAATTGCTACCTGATTTTTTCCAATTTTCAATATTTTTGGGTGTCATGAACCTGAAAAATGAGAATCCCTTGAATTTATCAATAATTAACTAACTCGTCAATGAAGAAATATAAATAAATTCCATATAGCATTGTCGTTGTTAAATTTGACGATTGTTTACTTGAAATTTCAAGCGTAATTTTTCAACAGTGTGTTAGGAAACTATTGATGATTTTTCAAGATGAGAAAGATTAATTTTTAGAACGTAGTATTCTAGCCTGCGAAGTACGTCCTAATCATTATTTCATTTAATATTTCTTTCCATTTTTTATAATTTCCCCCTAGCTTTTGAGTATTCCTTCCTAGCTTTGCAATTTTTTTTTACGAAATAACTATCAGATATCTGTATTCTGCTCAGGCAGAATCCTATGGCCAAAAATTATCCTCCGATTACCACTCCACCTGCAAAATTAATGACTTGAAGACCCTAATTTTCACAGTGATGTAATTATCGCCAATATCTCCTAATTTTAACATTGAAAAATTAGTTTTTCCAGTGAATAATCAAACGCAAAATGACCAATAATAGAAACCCTCCACCCTATCCCTCCCGAAACTGAAACGAGTGAAGCCATGGCAAGACCCATCGGTGAAATTTCTTAATATCGTGGTCATGAACGACGGCAATAAATTATGGCCTCAAAGTTGGACGTTGAATAATGGGAAATAATTTCAGAATTGCCTGACGGTTGAACGGAGCTTTAAAGATATAGCACAGTATATACACGGGGGCTTATCCAGGCCGTCGTTATTCTAGTGGTTTAATACCGTTATGGTACGACATGAACGTTATTAGCATCAACCACTTACCTTCTCTCACCCGGGCCCACTCGCCCTCTCCCCCCGCTCTCCTTTTCAGCCCTCGGTCGTCCCTCTCACTTACACCTATGGCCGACCCGTCACCCCCTCCCCCCGCCCCCTTTTCATCCACCGCGTGGTCTTTCTTCTCACCTCCCCTCCTGTGTGCCCCTTGCCTCTTTCACTTTCGCGGTCCTAAATTTAATTAAATTTCACGGTTTTTCGCGATTAAAGGGACAGAGGCTGGGACGAGAGAAGGTGAAATTAGTTTCAGCGGGGATAATGAATTTTGTTAATTATCGTTGAGGACTAGGTGCACATGAAATTGTGCCAAATCGATGAGTAATTTTTTTTATTAATATTGGATGATTAATTTTTTGAAGTTTTGATTTACCTGTTGACATTTTTCGGAAGAATAAACCGAAAACAAAAAGTTTCTTCCAAAATTCGTCTGAAGAATGAAACGAAGGAAATGTCCATTAACAGGTGTTCTATAAGATTTAATAAATGTCGAAAGGATACTTATCCTTTGAGATTGGTCTCTTTACATTTGTCTCTTGAACCTTAATATGTGGACCTTATTTTTTTAAATTCGTGGTGAAGAACAAAACCAGAAAAAGTTTTCTCTGGTCTTGTTCTTCAGCTGTCAGTATGTTTATGTTTTTCTATTGGGCCTCGATATTTGGCTTATATTCGCTTTTCAACACTTGTGTAGAGAGTGAGAACAAAAAGGAAAGGCCAATTAATACTTGTTCAATGAGATTCACCGAATGTTGATGTTCCTGTTAACTACGGAATTCCTTATTTTCAATTATTTATCCACTTCTCCCTATGCAAATTGTGTACTCCTACACAATCTTTTCGATTAATGAAGTGACTAGATGTTAATTACATCAAGAGTAAGAGTCAAAACATCGCACTTGTGACAATTTGGTCAACGTTGTAATTATTTCTTGGATAATCCTTAACCTTCCACCTAATTAGTGATGACATGGAAATTTACTTATTCATTGGTATTTTTCAATTTTATGACGTACACGAAAGGAAGAAATCTGTCGAAGCATTTATCGACTGCCTTCATCTCTCAGCTGACGGCTGATGGTTAGTCCATCGATGGTCGATTAATCATCACGAATTGACAATGGACTATTGAATGGATATCGAGAATTGACTACAGCGCTCGAAGTGAACAATCTATCGAGTGATCTGTCAGGGAGCGCCCTCCATTGTAGAAAGAGCAAACTTCAAAAGAATAATAAAGAGTAAAAATTTGTTGAAAAAACGAAAGAAATACTGGAGAAAAACCGAACATCAAAAGCAATTAAAATTAAAACATCGCCCAAGAAAACAAAAATTAAGAGTAAATTTCGGAATAAATAAACAATGTGCCGACGAAAGCGAGGAAATTATTGGCTCAATAAAATTGAAGTGATTTTTAATAATTGAAACGAACTTTACAGCAAACCAGCCATTTTACGAGAAACTGTAAAAAAATGTCGACCTTTTACGTCGACGAAGAATTTTTCAACTACAAATATCAGTAAAAATTTTCTCGAGGAATTTTTCAATATGGAAACAGTCCCGCATTCACTAAAATACGAAACATCAACGTTTGACTCCACGTATGAAGAAATTTAATAGAAAAACTAAATTTAAAAGTAAAAACTTTCTTTAAGAAATTCTATTGAATTTCTATAGGAAGTCGATAAGAATTCTAGTGGAGTTCCATTAAAATTTTTATTGCACTAATTCTATTAAAGATTATGCAATTTTACCCCGTAATTTTGTTAAGAAATGCTTGCGAGAAAAAAGTAGATTTACATTTTTCCATAGAAGTTCTTGGGTATAAATTTTCGAAGGTTTTTCCGTATTTTCATTGGTCTTTCATAATAAACTTGAAGAAAAAAAAACAGAAAATTCTTGTTTTGAGCCTTCTTTAAGAATTCTGAAAAGTTTATACACGTCATGAAGTTAGTACTCACCAAAACATCTCAAAAGTCGTCACGTTCACTCCTAATTAGTCAGGGTAAAGAGCCCAAAAGCCCTTTCTTGAGTATGTTGTTCGCATTCAAAGTAATTCAATTCCTAAGGTCGTATCTCACGTGTCACGTCTCGTGAGATTTAATATTTTCCGATAAACGGAAAGAAATCCACTTGGAATAACTCCCGGTATGAATGAATGAATTTTTCTGACTGTTGAAGTAATCTCTATAAAAGATCTGATGTAGCCCTCCCTCCAAATCGAAAGTAAAATGGGATTCGTCTTGGGTGATGATTACTCGGTCTGCACGAGCACGGCTTCCCCGCTCTCTGTCGGCCAGGGTGATGAGGACTGAAGCCACTGCGAAACTGCCGTCCCCCCATTCACTCTCTAAGGTTTAAAGGCCTGATTAACTCGCTCCGGACTCTCCGCCAATGTCATAATCCCTTTGATAAGGCCATTTCACAATTATTGCATTAATCCTTACACTTGTCCCGTCCATTATCTCCCTGCATTGTTCAACTTCTAGGATGTGAGGGTTGAAAACACGGCAAACCACCACTAAAAATACACAAAAATGCATCCTGACATACAACACCAAAGAGCCTCACTAAACCATCGCTGTTCTTCCAGAAGACAGCCAATACCAAGTTCCTCCTCACATCCATCAAACAGGAGACAATCCAAAAGGTTCAGAAAACCCCAGCAATGTGCACCTTCAAACCAAAAAGAAAACCGAACCTCCAGAAAAAAAATCCCACGAAAAAATGACACAGCTGTTTGCACGCAAAGTCACCTAATTAAAATCTAATGATGTCCCCCAGTCCCTAGAACATCTCAAATATGTCTCCCGAGACAATTGCAATTAAATTGCTCCCAATGTGAAACCAAAACGAGGAATCTCCGAAAAGGGTTAACAAGGGAAAAGACGAAGAGAAGGACTGAAGTTAATGGATTTCCCTGCTGCCATCCACCGGTCGTTCGACTAAGCTCGTCAGATGAGTTCCATAATACCGAACACAGTGTGCAATTTTAAGCAAACCCTTTATATCCCGCGTCTTTCCGCTCATCTTCCCTTCGCCTCCCTTCGCCCCATCGCGCTCCCTTCATTTTGGCTTTGGCCCGGAGGGGTAGACCGAGGGTTACTCCGCTGGCTCTGTGGGGAGGGCGGCGAACTCACTCACTGCACACACACCTCAAGGGGTGCGGGGAGAGCGGAGCGGGAGGGGCAGGGGGGAAGAGAGAGGAGAGTACCGTATAAGACTGGTCCAATTACCTCCTTGCTGCGCCGGCTGGTGCGCTAGTGTGGTGATGGAGAAGGGGTTGCATGATAGTTAATTACATCCCCGTGGCCCAACTCCTCACTCTCTCACTCGTCTCCTCTCCTCGCCGCTGCTAATTACTATTTTTAAAACATTAAAAGTAAAGTTTGTTAAACGAGTGGGAGTTAATTATGAAGCTACCGGCGGGGGTGGGGTGGAGGTAATTGGAGCGAACGACAAACAAAGGCTCTCGTACCCCCTCCGTCAGACGACTTTCCATGATGTACCTTATCCCCCTTCTTCTCTTTGGTTTGCTGGGCTTTCTACTCGATGGAGAGCCCTCGATTCTCTTCTTTCTTGCTCTGGGGTCTGGTTTCGGGGGAGGCTGACTCGATGGCGAAATGGGGAGAGATAGGTTTGAGGGAACGTCGTGCGGGAATCGGCTGGAATGTTAGTGGACACGTATGAACTGTGTCAGCCGTGATGAGGAAATGTACATGGAGGAAAAAGTTGGAGGAATATTTACGAACAATTCGAGTAATAGCCTCAGGGCACTGAGAGAAAAATGACAACGTTCTCAAGCAAGTCTTACTTGTGCCAAGAAAAACTTTTCTTGAAAATGATCGAAAAATAATTTTTTTGGGCCAAACATGCAGAGAGTGGAAAATTGGATTGAAAAAATTGTGAATTCACTTCCGGATGTCACTGATTTCAGGAAATAGTTCCAATTGACATTTAAAACTTGATGAATCCCTCATTAATCAACCGGATGTGCCGTGATGAGCCGTGATGAGGAAATGTACATGGAGAAAAAAGTTGGAGGAATATTTACGAACAATTCGAGTAATAGCCTCAGGGCACTGAGAGAAAAATGACAACGTTCTCAAGCAAGTCTTACTTGTGCCAAGAAAAACTTTTTTTGAAAATGATCGAAAAAGGATTTTTTTGGGCCAAACATGCAGAGAGTGGAAAATTGGATTGAAAAAATTGTGAATTCACTTCCGGATGTCACTGATTTCAGGAAATAGATCCAATTGACATTTAAAACTTGATGAATCCCTCATTAATCAACCGGGTGTGCCGTGATGAGCCGTGATGAGGAAATGTACATGGAGAAAAAAGTTGGAGGAATATTTACGAACAATTCGAGTAATAGCCTCAGGGCACTGAGAGAAAAATGACAACGTTCTCAAGCAAGTCTTACTTGTGCCAAGAAAAACTTTTTTTGAAAATGATCGAAAAATAATTTTTTTGGGCCAAACATGCAGAGAGTGGAAAATTGGATTGAAAAAATTGTGAATTCACTTCCGGATGTCACTGATTTCAGGAAATAGTTCCAATTGACATTTAAAACTTGATGAATCCCTCATTAATCAACCGGATGTGGAGTGTCACTTAGCAGGCATTATTACATCCCCGGATATTTGATGTTCGAGCTGGCAGGATACAAAACAGACGACGCGAGAGTAAACTCATACTAGATTGAACGAGATAAATGGCTCGAGATATGACAAGGAGAACGAGATTTTACAAGTGCACTTCTCAATCCCAAAATGGTGGAAACTAGATCGTGATGGGATTAACGGGAAATGTGAATGCATAGAAGGAAAATGTTGAAGATGATTCGCTAAATATTTCTATTTTACAGTAAAAATGTCGTGGTAACATCTAGCGAGCCAAAAATCATGGAAATAAGAAACATTTTTAATTATTCTAAGAAAACTTGCGAGAATCAGACAAAAAAGTTTTAATTCTTAGGCATTTTTAATTGAATGTAATATAATTGTTCACTATGACAAAGTATTAATTAAAATTCCGGGAGATTCAATTGGAATTTTTATCAATTTTTGCAGGGAATTTATTCATAACATTGTCGTTTTTGAAACGATGATCTTGTTATTTTCTAAAATGAATCTGCTCATGTGTCAGAGTTCAAAACCAGAGTTCATAGCAGAGATGTCAGACAAGATGTGAGTGAGAATCTACCGTGGATCCACGGTAAATGGATCTGCCATTGAAAATCCCTTTTATGAAATTCAGAAATATTTGCTCAATAGTCAATTAACAATGCCATCTTTTCAATTATTTAATTCCCAGTCAAATAAAAATTTAAAAAATTATCAATCATGTTACAATTTTCAAATTACACCGAAAATATTACAAACCTAGCGATTGGTGTCTAGTATCAGTCACAATATTCCGGACTCCTCAATGTCAATAAATCATAACTCAACTCATAACTCCCTGTTTATTAAAAGTAGAACCTTTTCTTATGCATGAAAAATTAATATTGAAGAAAGGAATTCATTCTTCGCCAAAAACAAACTCGAAGACTTCATGTAAATGAGTAATTGAGCACTTTAAATTTTTTTACGGGCAATTTCGGCAGTAGTTTCCCACCAGTTCTGCTGACAATCAATAAACCGACTCATGTACATGTAACTCATTCTCATTTACCTCGTTATTTACATTTTCGGGAATAAGTATCATCGCGTGTCACGGCGGTATCCGTCTTCTGAATAATACTCACGGATTCCCAGACGAGTCGACACCTGACCTTCGGTACCGGGTCGTCCCACCATCAGCAGAAGCAGCCCATGGGTGTCCAACCTCCATGGCCTTCTCGTTGTCATTGCCCTCCTTCCTCTTTCCCTCTATTTCCGGCGCTATTCGTCAGAGCCTGTTACGGAGACTACATCAACCACCGCAAACGCCCCTCAAATGCATCTTACCACGGGCCACCACAATCGTGTTATGCGCTCCCCCTCCACTCCGTAAAGAGCTTTTCTATTTAAGAAACACAAGTCACTTTGTATCTCTCAACTTGAACGAATTCACGCTACATTTTTTACTTCGAGAATGCACTCTCTATTTTTTTTTGTTCAAATTATTTTGCCGTGATTTTAGGGGAGACTGACGGGTTTTTTAAAAAATAGGGTAGGGGTGGGTGGGAATTGATTGCCGCGCGAAAGGCGTTACCCGTCTGCTTCCGGGGAATGCAGAAGACAAAGAGAGACACTGATGTACGACTGGGAGACCTCTCCTCTTCCATGTCACTGATGTTTAGTTAATAGTCGACGACAGTTATTTTTTTAGTCTGTACTGTTTATCTTGGACGTCTGATGCTCTTATACGGTCAATAAATAGTTCTTTTTTTATGTTTGAGAGCCGGGCATAATTGAGGAGAGTATTGAAAGGCTGCGTCAAATGAGGAATTCATATTGGTTGGGATGGAACGCTCGACGTTAATTCATTCTAATTATAAGCGAGAAGAAAATGTGACACGTCAGGTGAACATGTGTCATAGGCGATTTAAAATTTTTATTTTACATTTTTCAAAAAACTGGTGTATAACTCGTAGAGGCTCGAGGTCTTTAGCCACCAGGAATGAGACAATGGTAAAGGGTTGAATTTTAAAGGCATTCCCTGAAAATTCAAGGGAATTTGGCAATAAATATTCACTTCCACTTGAACATTCGTGTAAATTGTGGAATTTCGGTCTTCCTGTCGCTATAAAATGGGGACTTTACTTGAATTTTCAGAGAAACTTGAAATTCCATTGACTTTTAACCCTTAAATCGAATTCAGATTTTTTTCCGGATAATTCAGCTAAATTTTTTCAACAGTGCACCTGAATTTTGTGGACTTTTCTCAATTTTCTTGGAATAATTGAACTGAAATTTTCCGTTCCCCATGATTTTTCCACAAAATTTTTAATTTTCAAAGGCGAAAATATCTTGAAATTCTTTGGAATTTCAGTGAAACTATAATGTGATATAAATTTCTATACACTGAGAAAAATTTCAATGGTAATTTTGACTACCAGGGAATTGTCAAAGAAATTATATTTATAGTAACAATAAACTTGGTAGACTAAACTAGGATTCATCGTTCGATTTACTATGTGAAATAGTGTCATCAAAATTATGATGCAATTTTCACTTTAATGTGACAGTTGAATCTACAATGTTTATTGTTACCGTAACTATTATTTTTTTGACAGTTCCTTTGCAGTTGAAATTATTATTGAAATTTCTCTCAGTGTAAGAAGTGTGAGAAAATTTTCAATAGTATTTCCTAAAAGTTTGCAATTCCATTGAATTCTCATTGAAGTAATGTTTTCGCTGTGAATGCATAAATTCTCGGGTTCATATTGTATATGTTGGAACCATCCAATCATTCATAACCAATAAAAAATGAAAAAATCCTTAAGATGATAATTCGATTTTATCTTTGAAATTGTTGAGGGGATGCATCCAGTATTTTTCCATTTTTTTTATTATTCATTAATTCGTCAATTTTCAGAAACATCAGAGAGTCATAAAAATGTAAATGCAGGGGAAAGAGAGAGGAAACGAGGGAAACAGACGGAAGGAGTGCGGGGGGGAGAAGGAGGAGGAACGAAGGAGGGAAACACAATTGGCACATTGATTTTCCATCGACTGATACAACGCGCCCGTTTGCTCGTAAAAGTTTCTAATAAAAGTTTCATTGTCAAAAGGCAATAATGCTAACGCCCACACGCGTTTATCCCACAACACACACCACTAACGCACTCCGCATGTACAAGTTATTTATTTTAATCGTATTCTCCCGTGGGATGGAATTCACGAGAGTCGTTGTCGATATTCGTTCGGGGCTTTTTTGAGTGTTCTCACCTGAGAGGAGTAGATGGAAGTGGAGAGGTGAGAGACAACAAGAAAGTGAGAATATATTTTTTCGGGAGGAGGAAGGTGAGGTAGGTGGGCCGAATGTGAGCGGGAGGGAATTTCATTTGGAAAGCGAAAAATTGACGGACGCTTTGAATTTTTAGGTGCCTGCATTGGAATTTTCCCCAATGAAAAACAGGGTTGAAAATTTTGGCTGAAATTTTTGGCAGACTTCTTGGGAATTTTTTTGGAAAACAAATTTATTTCTTATGAAAGAGGAGCTATATAGCACCGCATATGGCCCCTCTTATACATAAAAAGCATTTGTTTTATTTTGTTCTCCTAAGGAATCAAAGACACTGCTATCATCTTGAATAATTGCAATCTTTGACTATTGTTATATATTTTTTAAAATGTTTGACCATTTTAAAATGAAATTCTTGCATTTATTCAAGATAATAGGAGTGTTTTCAGGACGAACTGAGGATTGTTTAGGAGGAAAAAATAAAACTAATTAATTTCATTATATAACAGACACTATATAGCCCCTTGTATAGCCCCTCATACATAAAAAAAGACTTTGTTTTATTTGTTTCTCCTAAGGAATCGTTTGTTCGTCCTTTGTTCATCCTAAAAACACTACCATCGTGTTGAATAATTGCAATCTTTGACTGTTTTCTTTTAATCAATTATCAATCACTTGAATGTGACAGTCAATCTCATGAGAGTGGCATTGAGTCGAATTTAGGGAAAAAATGGTTATGAAATTTCACAACTTGGTTGAATTTTCAGGGGATCATGAATATTCAGAACCAAAATGACATGAATCTTCAATTTTTCCTAATTATCTTAATTTTTCTGAATTTTCATAGAATAATTGAACTGAAAAATCAATTTTTCATTTTATTGATTTCCAGATAATTTAAATAGAAATCAATGAAATATTCGATTTCTCAATGACAAGATTTCCTGAAATTTCAGTGGAACTTGAGCGGACAAAAATTTCCGGAATTTGGTACGGAAAATTCAGACGAACATTTTTAACAGTGGATGACCACAACCTTCTAATTTTTATCGTAATTCCGTCACAAGAATTCCCCGACTTCTCTATCTCTCTATACCCTTCGTGTCATCATCATCTCTCACTCGTCCAATCACATTTCACTTTCAATCGTCGTATTACATTGTGTCAAGACACAGTGATCCAGAGATAAATAGAAATAAATTAGGAGTCCGACGCAGGGAGGTGAGACAGAGGACGTGCGACGGAATGGGAGAGACACGTTCCTCTTGACACCGCACTTAACTCTGGCACAAATTAATTGCCAATCCGGTAGATTGCCGGAGTTTCACGGGGGGGGGGCTGGTTAAGTGGCTTTTTATTTTCATCGGACGCCCACGCATTCGGCGGAGGCTAAAAAAAATTGAATTATGTTGCGGTTGATCTGAATAACGTAAGACGTGTTGGAATTAAGTGGAGAGCCATTCTCCGGAGAGGATGGGCAGTTTCAATGAGCGATGCTGTAATTTCATTTTTAATCTTTTAATAGGGCCTCAATGGATTCCGATGGCTGGAGATTAAATGTAAGATAAAAGTATTTGGTAGAGAGAAGTAGGTATATACCGATAAGCATTTGGAGATTAGTACGACGCCTCGAATGTGTTTACGTTTAATTACGCTAAGAGTCTCCATTAGGCTGGACCGTTGCCAGCCCCTCTATCCCCTCCGCATTGGCTATGAGCACACTCTAGCGCATCCACTTTATCCGGATTTTAATCCAACGGCTTTTTTCATTTTTAACTTGTTTATTTCGGGTTAATAAAGTGGTTTGCGCTGAGTGATGATTTTATTCTGGGAAATTCAGTCTTCTGATTGGACTGGATTCTTGCAACGACAGGGAAGTCTGAAATCAGGAGATGAGGTCATTTCTTTCCTTTGAAATTGTTACGATTGAGAGCAAACGATTTCTTTGCATACATTTTGTATTCATTCATCAGTACAAAAATCCCTGATTAAAGATTCGCTGGGTTGAAGCTTCTACTATTTCTTTCATCTCCTGATACAAACGAAAAAGAGTTTCTTGAGCCACCAAATTCTCAGTTCATCATTTCTTGTCTCAAGAAATTAGTTCTACGAGATTAAGTCGGTTTTTTCCCCCAGTGGATGAGTAAAGAAGAAAAATAATGATCACAATCGCTCTATTCTCAAATAAAACACTTCATTTTATCATAAACCAGAAAGATAAATGAATAAATAAATAAACTGTATGGAGTTCTTATCATCGCATGAATCAGGAATGAAAAGATGAAATATTCCACCTCTTGCACCGCAGAATCGAGAATTCTCACTCCCCGAAAAAATGTAGAACAAAGAAATCTGATAGAGGGGTTGAAAAATTAGTTGACACGACTCCTGGGATGTACCCGGGGTAAATAAGGATGGGGAAACGAGAGCCCGAGGGTTGGGACTCACCTCGGGCGGGAGAGCACTGATTAAAGAAAAATCCACAACTTGTTGAATGTCTTAAATATTCATCCACCGATATAGCATCTCCTTAATTACTAGTGCACTTTTAATACCAACCCTTCTACTATCCCTCCAGATCTCTTCTCCTCCCCTCCCATCCCTTCCCCTCTTTTTACCCGCCATCGCACACTGAAGACCTCAGTGCACTGTTGAAAATTTTTGTGTGAAATTTAAATTTTAAATATGACAAATTTTCAATAATTAAGATTTTCAGTGAATTATTAGGAAATATCGTCATAAGATAATGCCAATTTGATGAACAAATCGGTGGAACATATGAATTTGAGATCAATTATTCATTATTGGAATTTGACAATTTAATGGAAATATCAGGAGAGGCCACTGATTCGAGTTGAATTATTCTGTAAAAATTTGTTGGAGATGAGAAAGTTCAGATAAATATAATTCATTTGTGTACACTGAGGAAAAAAAATCTAATATCTAAAACATATTTGCTTGAGACAAGTAATTTTTCTTCAATTGCTCAATTCTACCATACATCTCAACTCATGTGGCTCGAGAAAGGTCTCATGCTTTAAAATATTCTTGTACTCAAGTATGATTTTGTCGTAAATGAACTCACTCAAATCGCGTAGAAGAATCGCCAATCGTCAAGTATTTATTGTTTTCATAATTTTTTTGTTATGCAATTCCACTATTTCGATATGTAATATATTCATGATATAATACGCAACGATAGTGATAAATGAGAATTCATTTGAGTTCCGTGAACCACAAACATTCTGAGATTTAAACCATTGAAAATAATTTACTTCTCTCAAGTAAATATGGTCTACGTATTAGGAAATTTTTCTCTCAGTGTAAATTCAGATAAGTTGCGGAATTTTCTTTCCCCTGATGCTAAAAAAATTTGAATTCCATAAAATTTTCAGTGAATTTTGGAAATTCATTATTTTTTCGCCCCTAAATCGAATTCATTTCGATCTGCCCGACAATTATATTAAACTGTTTAAGAAATTTGTCAATTATCAATTTGTCAATTTTTTACACTTCCCCTTAAATTTCAAGGAATTTCGTCATTGAAAATTCACAATTTTATGAAAAAATAAGTGGAAAGTGTAAATTTCAGTTCCATTGTTTCATGAAAATGAATAGAAATCATAAAAATTCTCAGAGTCTCGTCTCTGACTACCAACGGCTCATGCTGCAAACTTCACACTCCTCACAAAACTCTGTTTACGGTCCTCATGACACAATATACTATTTCATCACGCTGTGACGAAAAGTGAACTTTTCGGCACGCTCCGCGTGCCTAAAAGTCCAATTTCCGCCACATTGTGATGAAAAATATTGTTCGTAACTCGTGAAAAAACACTTTTTTGGACTCGTTACGAAATATACTATTTCCCCTCTCGTATCAAAATATACTATTTCATGTTGATATTTCAACACAAGTTGGAATTCTCAAAGTCTTTCTGAGAATTGAACATTCACGTTCAATTAAATTTTCAATAAACTGAAAATTCATAACAATAAATACCTGAAGTTTCACAGTTTTCAAAATTTTTTCAACAGTTTATTTGTCTGTAATTTCCAGTGAAGCCTCAAAACTTCAACCCTAAACTTAATTTGAAAGACATTCTCCGCCACTTTCATTAAGCCAATATTCCGTGACATCTTCAAATAAAAAAATTAAAAGAAAAATCATGCAAGGTCCCTGTTATGGAGCTAGGGAAAGAGAAAAGAGACGGCGGCAGAGTGCGTTATGGGCTCAGCTGCATTACTTAACTAAATAAATTCAATATCTTGGAATAAATACATTGATAAATCAGTCACTTTGCTAAAAGCTTACTTTACTTCTGCGGGGCTTTTGGCAGGCACACGCGCAAACAACCAAAGAAGTGTACACAATGGCGTGTATGTGTTTGTGTGTGAGAAACGGTTGAATCTTTCGCGTCACGGGAGAAGGAAATGAAATGGAAAGTACCGGAGTATCTGCGGTAGTTGGAGAGAGATGGAGCGTCAAAGTGGCTGAGTAAAGTGTACTAGAGGGCGAGCAAGGGACAAACTGAATGAGAAAAGGATGAAAAAAAAGGAGGAAAAAGAGCCAACTCACTCACTCAATCTCTATTTCTCTCTTTCTTCTAGCTGACGTTACTTGTCGGAGAGTGGTTTGCTACTCCACTATAAAGAATCTTGTTTGTTTCTGGCCGACGGATATCGAAAGAAAAACTATTCGACTTGAGTGTATTTCCCTGTGAGGCAGCTTTTTACGTAAAATTGGTGGATTTGGGGAGTAACAATGTCCAATTAGTACACTGAAAGACAAAATTAGTTGAAATCACATGAACAATTTCTTGAGCTGGGAAAATAGTGCATATATTGGATCAATTCAGCCACTGTTACACACTTTCGTCTGAATTTCCGTGCGAAATTCTGGAAATTTTTATCATGTTCAAGTTCCACTTAAATTTCAGGAAATCTTGTCATTGAAAAATCAAATATTCCATTGATTTTCTGTTCAAATTATCTGGAAATCAATCAAATTCTTGATTTTTCAGGGCAAAAATGGAAAATTCATGTCATTTTATTTCTGAATATTCATGTTCCGCTGAAAATTTAATGAAATTGTGACGTTTCCATCTCACTCCCACTGAAAACTCATGAATTTCCATGAATTCTACTTAAATCCGATTGAATGTCACTCTCATGAAATTTACTATAATATCTTCCATGAAATTTCAAAAAATTTCTAACAGTAGGCATGGCTAAACTGGGAAATAAATAGCTCCGCAACATGTCATGCCATTTGGTCATTCGTCAGTCATTAAAGTGGTATACCCATAACTTTAATTTTGAAGATTAAAATCTGAAACGAAATCTAAACGAAAGTTAATATGAATAGAAACATTCTGGATGAGTTTGTTCTCAATCGGCAGGCCAGTATTATTGATAATAATTAATCTAGAAGTGCCAAAATAACATAGAGTCTTGAGAAAGTGAACTATTCGAGGTTGCGAAGAAGAATTAGATCTAGAAAAAATGTTCAAAAATCGGAAATACTAAACGTAAATTCGATACCGAATATAATAATTCTCGTTAACCTGAACCTTTCTTAGTAAACAATTCATTTTCTTGCGGGCCCGAAATGGCATGTTGTGTCGAGACACTCTAGTCAAACACAAGTCTATAGCTTAAAAAAATAATTGCATGAAAGTTATAATTCATGAAAAAATTATTAGCTACAAATACTTTTTTCTAATCTTTTCGAATCTATTTTTCCTCGTTACACTCCCCGCCTCAACTACCGTTTATTCATACTACTTAAATAACGCACAGATGGTGAAATAAAAAAAACAGCCCTTCATGCAAGGTCTCCATTTGCTTTTTACAGCTTAGACATTACGATTGACGTCTTCATTACATTTAATCAGATGAAATAACGCGTGATTGATGATACATCAAGGCACATTTTGTTTTTTCTTTTTCGACTCACGTGCTCAGCGCACATTGGCATACCTGTCGTCTAGCGCGCGGCAGCTGCCGACTTGTGCACGCACCCGTGGAGTGAGAATCGCCTCAACTCCGCCCTTTCGCTGGCCACTTTTGCTTTCATCCAGGCCGAGATGACAGACCACATGACGCCAAGTGCCACATTTTACTCTCAAACATTAGTTCCTCGTTTTTGTGGATTATTTTCAGGACTTGTGTGACACACTGCGAAGTGCTGGGTAATTGTTTCTTTCAGGTGCGGTTTTTTCCCTTTTTTTTCATTTGTTTGTTCCGTATGTTTTGTAATTGTTTCGTACGGAGTGATGGGTATCGTGCCACAGTATTAAAATGACGGAGAGACGGGAGATTTTGCTGGGGGCGATTTTCAAGTAATTGAGAATCTTACGCTCACGCAGGGGCACCTGCGAATTCATGCTCGAAGGGGTGAAAATATTTCTTCTGTATCAGCTGTTCTGTCGAGTTTTTGTTCCAATTGGGCTGTCCTATAAGGTTGGGGAAAAAATTGAAATTTCATGGACAGTTTAGTAGTAATTTTTAGGAGGGCGAAGGTAAATTGGATTTGGGAGGAAAGACACTCATGAAATTTCAAATGTTACTGAATATTCAATGGTGTTTCGGGCTTTTTAGCAGGAGAGGGCGAGAGTTCTGCAGCTCGCTGCAATTTTCAATAAAAAGATGAATATTCAGTACCAAATTATGTTCAATTTTTACTTCATTCAAAATTCGGGTATATATTTATGTGAATTTTCCTTATTTCTATCGGTTTTCCAAGGACGACTAAACTAAAACTCGGTTTCCACTAATTTTTTCATCAGATTATGATTTTTTTTGTATTAATCATCACATTATTGGTACGACTGGATCTGTGTTGCTATTTTCTAAAGTGCAATCTCATTTACATTAAAAAAAATATTAATTACCTAGCTTGACACTCAAAGTTATTTGTATTGCTAGTTTTAAGTTTTTTTATGTATTTTATATTTTATAAACTCGTTTTTAAAAATGACGAAGAGGACTCATGAATGAAAGTGAATTTTAATAATAGAGGAGACGTGTTAGTTAGTATACATAAAAAAGTGTGAAAATTTTCTTATATTTATCGAAATTCTATTATTCTATTACTCTATTATCCCAATAAAACGCTGCGAAATGACCTCAAACGTCATAATTTGTGAAACAATTGGCTTTGGACTATTTCGGATTACAATTGAATGATTAACGAAATGAAAATAAACCCACTTTTTTCGAATAAACTGTGAAAATCCCCCAAATTCATCTCAATCAGATAACTCACATTGGAGATACAGATACCATTTTGGTCCATCCACCCTCCGTTACCAAAAACCTTTAAAAAGTATGACAAAACCCAATTAATTAGTAAATAAAACACTGTCCATTCCACTGTCAACCATGAAATAACAAGAGTTTCGCCTCTCTAACGTAATATACTCTCGCCCGAATGTGTTTTCCAGGCGTCCCTTTCAGAGCTTACCAGCCCTTCGCCACCCGCGGGATTGGGGTCTCACCCCCCACCCACCCACTCCCCGTGTCCCCAGACTGGTCGCCTCTCCCCCTCCCATCCTCTCTGTTTAATGCAGTCCATTAGAGTGCATTTAGATCGAGGAATAGTTAAAGCGCGGGCACCCCAGGTATACCCTCTGCACACATACGCCCTGGGATGTTGGCTACTTGTGCACTCCCCCCACCACCCACCAGACATATCCCACTACGTGGAAAATTGCTGGCCGTATCCCATTCATTTGGCTTACATGCACGGCAAAATATTTTTTAATACAAACCCAGAACTAACATGAGCCAGCTAATTACCAAAAGAGGAACTAAAAAAAGTTGCATTAAATAGAAAAAAAATATATACTGCTTCCATCAGATAAATTTCGGCGGTTCACTTTCAACTAATTACCCCCTCCCACGCATGAAATACAACCTTCCCAGTGAATGAGCTACCCAGGTCATCACGTGGGTTTTTCATAAATTATAATTACCACCCGGAGTTGAGAAAAAAATGTGAATGCGTTATGCTCGTCCACCTAATAGAGTACCCCGTATCAAATGTGTGTTTGAGGATGCATTTCTAATTAAACATTTCATTAGTTTTTACGCTTTTAATATACTTCGGATTATAGTGAATGCGGTGTGGGAGGATGTTGGAGCATTGATTTCAGTTTTATTACTTCGCATGACTTTAGTTTTGTTATTATTTTTTTGGCAGTGTGCTATCAGCAATGTTAACAGAAATTTATTTGATCGTTATACATTCTGACCATGATCACTATTTTTTTTTTTAAATTTTGATTCACATATTTCTAGATATTCATACATTCCTTTATATTTGAATGAAATGAATAAATTGTATTAAATTGTAGGTTAGATTGTTAATGAAATTTCTCTGGAATACTGTGTATTTCTTTAAAAGTACGAACGAATACCAGAAAAACGTAGAGAAAACAGTGAACATATTTTTTTTTGCATTTTTCCACTATTGGAGAAATATTTTTGCAGAAAGGTCGTATGCGCCAAAAAAAATGTCCTCAAAACTTGGATTGAACGGATTCTACGGAGCCCAAATGTTAATACGACCTTTTTCCACTTAGATGACCTAATAATCCCAAAATGATGAATACAACCTTTTGCCATTTAGCACGCGACATGATAATGTCACTAAAACTTACAGTAGCAAAGTCACTCAATTTCCGAATTTTGCACACGTTGAATTTCACCATCACGAATTCCTAAAAATTACAAATCAGTAGCGGAGTGGTAAAACGGTTTAAGTCGACATATCTCCCAGTTGAGTTTTTGAGGAATATTTCCGAATTCAAGGGAGATAGCAAAATCTTCACAATTACATTTGTTGTAGCTCTCAATCGGCTCCACAAAAAAGGTTATAACAAAAATTTTGCTATCTCCCTTAGACTTCGAGATACTCATTGAAAACTGGTCAAAGGCCAAAATTGACTTGTACCGTTTTGCCACTTCGCTACTGAACTGTACCACTGAAAATCTGTAACATGTCCCTGAAAATGAAACCTTTTTTTCTCTGTGAGCAAAAATAATTTCCTCATAATTTCCTGTTTTCTTTCCAAGTCCTGATTTCCTAACGCCAGAATTCGATGTGGATTTTCACGATAGTGTTTTTTGCATCATTCAATCGGATAATTACGAGAGACAAAAGAAGATCGATGATAAAACCCAGCTGTGTATGAATCCATTCTCGTACACTCTCGATGGAGTACAACAGGGGGAGGAAGCAGCGCGGGCGGCGGGGGAGGATGGAGGAGGGAGTCAGGACGATAGGGGGGTTGATTGCACCGACAACGGGGCTCCGGCATTAATTAGCGTGCATAATTGTTTACCGGCGCTTAGCAGAGCTGGATCAATATTTAATTGAATGCCCGCTAAATGCCAGCTGTATCGTTGGCTCTCAAATCGAGCCGGTTTCTCTCTGGGTACTCACTTCTCTCTGAATAATGTCGGCACACCCAGCGATACAATGCCCTGCCGCAGAAAGAGAAAGAGGAGGCGGTGGAGGAGGAGTGCGGATGAATAAGAGGGAGAGAGAGAGTGAGAGAGAGAGAGAGAGATGGTGGGGCACACGCCGAGCCGGAGAATGTCGTACAGCGTGTTAAACCTGGAGTACTCGACTTGCCTTATACTGGGTGCAATCGCCATCTTTGTCTCACCTTCTAACTCCCTTTTATTGCATTTGCAACCCCAGATGGGGTCCTTATCTCGTTCTCCACGATGGTAAGGTCAAATCGACGTGTAGAATGGCTAATGAGTGTGAACTGAGTTTGATAACTCAACTGGGGGGGGCTGATGAAATTCAAAAGATAGGAGGAGCCAAGATTTCAGTTTCGCGGAAAATATTGTCATTCCCATACTTTTTTGGGTTTTTCATTGTTGAATACATTTTTTTGGGGATTTTTCAATGAACATTGAGAAGAATATTTTATTGGGCATAAATCTTCAACCCCTATATTGGAGTTTCATGGAAAGTTGATCAGTAAATTTCAGCAGAGTGACATTCAATTTCATTTAGGGGACAAAATCATGAAATGTCAGATTTCACTGAAAATTCAACGAAGTTCCGAGCTTTTGAGCTTCAGGAAGATGAAAATTCTCCCAATTATTCCAAACTTCAATGAAAACATGAATATTCAGGACCAAATTACTCCGAATTTCCTATTAATAACAAATGCAGAAATATATTTACCTGAACTTTCCTCATTTCTCTTAATTCCCCCGAAACCGTTGAACTGAAAATTAAATTTTCTATTGCCCTTTCCCACAAACTGAACCATCACTGTAGAAATTCCTTGAAATTTCGTAAACCAAACTTGTAAAAAAAATTTCCAAAAGCTATCCCACAAATTTCAAAAAATTACGAACACCGAAGACAATCATAATCCAAAATTGCCATTAAAAAACCCATAACGGGATATCTCCCCCACCAGACGAGTAAACCATCATATTCCTTCTTCATTGTTCTAATGGTCATTTGCAAATGACTCGACAGTGTCGAGTTCTCACGGAAGTAGTAGCTTGAACCCACCAGAACCATCCGAATCCAATGATAATTGAAATATCTCGACTCCCCGTCATCAGGACTGAGAATAGAACAAGAATGGATGTTAAGCTTAATGATCATTTGGTAGTTATGATGTTTCATGAATTATCGTATCAAGCTGTGTCATGTGGGAAACAGTTGAGCCAGTTGGATCACTTTGAAATTGTAATTTCCTACCAGGTGTAGGTCATCAACAATCCTTCTCCCTCCCCCCTCCCGCGCGGCCTTCACCCCCTCCTGTTTGTCATCCAGAAGTGATTCCCCTGTTTATTTTTGCCGTCTGAAATTCCTCGAGACACTGTTGCGCACTCCACTCGCGTCGCCGTCGAAACAAAATGAGAGAGTCGGCTGAGAGAGAGTGAGGGTGCAGGAGAGGGCGGGGAGGGGGTAGAGGGGAGAATAAAATGAGCGTAGACGAGACTTTGCGCGCAACTAAACAGAAATGAGCCGGGCACTGAGGTAAGACGTTTAATGAAATCAGCCCAAGTCTCTGTCGTTTGTAAGGATCCTTCCCTGAAAAGTGACTTTGGAGCATCAGGCGTTGTTTTAATTATACGGTGCTTTCGCTACGCCTCCAACCCCTTCTCCACATCGTCTATTCACTCAAACTCATTCTTGCTGAGGACATCGTGTGTTTCCACTTGTCTTTGGAATGAACGCACGCGTTGCAGAGGAGATTGTGCGGAATGATTGGATGATTACGTTACGAAATTAGTGCTGTTCGGGGCGCGGGGAGGTATTGACGGGGAAAATTAAAGACGTCTATCTTGATTCAATCTTGGATATTTCGAGCTCAACCATTTTCTTTGGAATTACTTCGAGGGGGTGGAATGTCATTTTTTATTTACGTGGGAGACGGTTTGTGATGTGATTAAATGAATTAATTTCGGTCGGTAGAATGGGATTGAGTAGCTCGAAATAGCAGATACGTATTGAATTCGCTAATGTCGAGACGAATATGATAATGTGATATGCTTTTCTTGGAAAATCTATCTGAACATCAGAATGACGAGCATTTCTCCATTTACTTGAAATTTCAGTCAAAACATGAATGTTTAGTGCATTGTTAAAAAATTTTAACGGAAATTTGGGATACACTTCTTGGAGATTTCCATTACGTTATAGTTCCACTAAAATTTCAAGGATTTTCTTCATTGAAAATTCAAGTAAGTTCGGGAATTTTTGTTTTTTTGATGCTCAAATAGTCGCAATTTCATTGAATTTTCAGTTAACTAAATTGTATAGAAATTTCCAAGAAGTGTACCAGAAATTTCTGCCAAAAATGGTTAACAGTGTTACCCATCGTCATCCAAATCATTTTTTCCGTCATTTCAATTATCTTTCGGTCACTAGCGTGCAGTTAATGAGCATCGGCTGCACTTTCTTGTCTCAAACCCAACTGTAAACTTCGAGGCTCCCTCCTACCCGATTCCCCCTTCCCCTTCCAAAAGCTCGGGACTTCCAAAAAACCGTGACACTTCCTCGACCGTGTGATTCTCATTATTAGAGCAGCAAACTTAAAACGTCACCGAGCTCGTTAATCACAATGAGTGTTAACTGCCGAGTTTAAAATATCGTTCTCAGTCCTTGAGGTTAATGCCCAAAAAACACCGGGGAAATACGGCAGGGGCAGGGGGGGGGGGAATCCAGTTCCCCAGACTGTGTCGCGATATTAATCAGCCATTTCTTGACATTTCGGATTCACGCAAAGTGGTCGTTAACACTGACCAGGAGATTCCCGAACCATTATAGTCTTACTTTTACGTACAATGTCGTCGGTGAGACATAAACAATGCTCACAATGGGGTCCACTCGGGAGATGTGAATTATGGGACAGTTGGATTACATTGTGGGGTCATAAAAGCAGAATTTTCTTCTCAATTTGCTTTTCAATAAAAAAAAATATTATGTAAGCCACTTTCTGGAAGTATTTAATTGAGGTCTATAATTTTTTATTCTCCGAACCAAAAAAATCTGGGGTTAGTCTCTAGATATAATATTCTCTTTTGGGAATAGTTCACACCTAAAGAATGATAAATCCACTGTACACTGCACTGATCGAAAAATTTGAAATTTAATGGACAATTGACTATTAATTTTCATGAGAGTTAAATTGAATTTAATTCTAAAAACATGAATACTTAGCACTAAATCGCGCTGAATTTTCAATGATGGAAACTCGCGGATATATTTACCAGAACTTTTCTGATTTCTATTAATTTTCATGAAATAATTGAATGGCAATTTAAAACATGCACTCATTTGTATCTTTCATATCCATAAAATTTGCAATTTTCAATGGCCAAAATTGCTTGAAATTTCAGTGGAGTGATAATGTGATGAAAATTCCCGATCGATTGCTTTCTAATTCCACTGAAAATGAAAAATTTGATGGAAAAATCAAGGAAACAGTGAATTTTAGATTAATTATTCCATGAAAATTAATAGGAATTAGGGAACTCCAGGTGAATATCTCCTTGATTTTCTGATCAATTGAAAATTCAGTGTAATTCGATATTGCATGCATGTTTTGATAGAAGATCCAACCAAGTTGGGGAATTCCCGTCTTCCCGCTACAAAATTTGGAATTTCATTGAATTTTCAGTGAACTCAGAAGTGAGGAAAAATAAATGTAAACTGCCCGAAAAAAAAATTCACCATTCATAATTTCTTACATGAATGCCATAGCTGTGACGAGAGTAAACAGTAAATCCATCAAATTCTCTCTACAATTATTTTCCTAAACAATAGTTGCTCATTCGTCATGAAATAAGTCGACTCTGCAAACATTATTCATGATTTTTCAATATCGAATACCCTCATCACTGATTGATTTGCACTCACAGTTTACTATGCGTGCAGCATACAAAATGCCTCAAAATTTCTCTTAATTACCCAATACCCATGAGTTAGTTTCCGCCAAACATTAACTCTCAAACTGTATCTCACCAAGAAACACTCAGAAACTCTTGTGATTAAAAGCCAATAATTCGTTAGCAAATATCTACTAATATATTAACTGTAATCAGTGCAATCAGTCACAGCCATAATCCCCCTCGTCCCAGAAATCCGTTAATTATTTTCTCAGCGGGCAATCGTTGAATCGTGAATGCCAGTATACCTTGAACCCGTTGGTGAGTATCATTGACCCATGATTTACGGGTCACGATGAGGCTCCCCCCCTCACGTTCCCTTGATCGTTAGTCAGAATAGTCTCTCGTGAGGCATATCACGCGCGCCCTCTCCTCTGTTTACGTTCGTTCGCGTTCTTTCTCACCCGACTGCTGTCCCGGTGTTTTCACTACACGAAAATCAAAGAGAAAACGACAAAATCCATTCAACTAAAATAAAAATATCACACTTGTGCACAATAAAACAGAGGCATAAATATTCACGGGAATTTATAATGACGATTACCATAAAAATTGTCACACAATAAAATATTCGGATAAATTTACGATGACGGTCGAAGGTATGGATCGACCGTCGAGATTCATGGGATTCACCGACAGTGGTGAATGAAAGAGATAAAGGGAACATGTTTACAGTCGTTACAGAGTTTACCTATCTCGTAAACAATATTTTTAGGGGATTAATTGTAACGCAGGATCGTTAATCAGTTTCTCGACCTCTGAACCTCAAATTTTTTACGGGACAAAAGAATTTATAATTTAGTGGATTCCCTTATGGGAATGAGATATATGCAGCACTTATATCTAGCATATATTTGGCATACCACCTTTTTGGCCGAAAATATATCTGAGATATATTGCAGGTATATGTTAAATATTTTACATTGAGATATATGTGCATATTTATATCTAGGATATATCTGACATGACATTTTTGGCCGAAATATAAGTGAAATATGCTGAGATATATGTTCTTTCCATGAGGGTCTCGGGGCATTTAATGTTAATGTCTCCCGTGTCAGGGGTTAAACATTTTGGTGGTTAAATTAACTCTTTTTGGGGATTGAAAAGGTGTGGATTGTTGAGACTTTTCAACAATCTGAAAAAAAAACACAATTTCTTGACAGTCACGACTTGAGCCGATGACTTCACCGCAATGATGTTGTCTGCTGTCCGAAAATGACGAATGAAGGAGAACCGAAATACATTTCCAGTCGTTACAAAGTTTATCCAACCCATAAACAAAATTTCGGGGGAATTAATTACACCCCAGGCTAGTTAATCAGCTTTTCGACCCCTTAACCTCAAATTTTTTACGAGACAAAGAAATTTATAATCCAGCGGATCGCGTGGTATTTAATCAATTCCGCATACGAGCAATATTTACACATCCCCTCCAACCGAAAACAGTCAAGTTGAAGGACATTTATGACCTAAACCGATAAAATCGCCGCATAGTTTGCAAGAATCAATAAACACTTGCTTGTTACATCGGAAGACAAAGGAGAAAGCTCTCACCCGATCCTAAAAAACCAAATAACTCGTAAAAGTGCTTCATAATTATCAAAACATAATGTAACATGACTGATAATTTTTTCAATCGAAACTCCACTCTCCATTCCTGATGAATGATACTATTTTTCAGCCGTTGGAGGCCACAAAATAGACCAACTACAAACCATCTTGGCAATGCGCATATATTATGGACACGCGAGGCAAAGCACGTATGTACACCACTAAAAATTACAATTTAAATGCCCCCCACCCCTTCGCCCATTGGTTAACCTCCTTCCGCGATAGCCCCTGGCGTCTTATCTGCTTGTTTTCATCTAAACGTCTCATTTTTATGCGCCATTGAAATTCCTCATCTTTCTCTGCCACCGAAAAAAAAACCCCTTACCCAGAATACAACCGTCACGCGATAGTTGTCACTCAAAAAAATTTTCTCGACATTTATTCAATCCGGATAAATAATTATCCCTCAACAAAATTAAACATTATCCCCTCCCACTGACATGTTTTTTTATTCACAATTTTAATCATGCGGAAGTGATCGATCACTTGGAAATGTCTCGGTGTAATTTTTAATTACAAATGTACATGTGTTGGAGTTAACAGAGTGAGAAAAGAAGTGCATAAATGTTCGGAGAGCATGTTGCATTGTCGCTGGCATTGTTTAAACACAATTGCATTGGTCAAAGGGCCTAGACAGTGTATAATGCATGGTACGCGTATTCGTATTCGTAACAGTAATTACGACGGGGAAGGAGAGTGAGCGGGAGGAGGGGGGATACATTCTCGGTGGAATTAATCACCCGAGTATTGATCAACTCTCGCAGAAACGAGCTGAGAGCTCACACATCTATCTGGGGTAGAAAACATCTCCTGGTGGGTCGGGGGATTAGACTGTCTTTAGAGGTTTTGTGCTGGGTCAAATATGTTGCGGAGAAATTGTTTATGGAGTGATTCAGGAACTTGAATGTCGAATGGAGTGTCAAGAGGACCATAGTTATTCGACGTAAAGTTGACTCAGAATATACTGTTCACGGAAAAAAATTTGCTTGATTCGAGTTCACTGTTAGAAATTTTTTGATATTTCGTGGACAATATTATAATAAATCTCATGCGATTGACATTGAATCGGATTTTGGGAAAAAATGGTTATGAAATTTGACGTTTTAAGTAGAATTTACGGAAATCCATGAGTTGTCAGTGGGAGTGAGATGGAAATTTAAGAACTTGATTGAATTTTCAGTGGAACATGAATATTCAGAAACAAAATTACATGAATTTTCAATTTTTCCCTGAATTTTCCTGACTTTTATGCATTTTCACAGAATCATTGAACTGAAAAATTAGGCATTTTATGGATTTCGGGATCATTTGAACAGAAAATTAATGGAATCTTTGATTTTTCAATGACAAGATTTCCTAAAATTTCAGTGAAACTTGAACACGATAACAATTTCCGGAATTTTCTACGGAAAATTCAGACGAAAATTTTTAACAATGTAGGAATAAGCCCAATTCAAGAATAAAATATACTTGATTCAAGTATATTTTATACTCGACTGGAGAATCGGTGTTTCAATTCGATGATGATTATTTCGTATCAGACCGGGTTGTACCAAGTGCTCTCAAGTGTAATCTAAGAGTTAGACACTAAGTGTGAGAATATAGGGGTCAAAAAGTGGAGGTTAAAAAATGAGGGTTGGAATATTAGAGTCAAAAACTGAGGGCCTGAATCTAAAGGTAAAGAAATGAGTGTCAGAATGTTAGGGTTAAAAAAAGAGGGTCAGAATATTAGGATCAAAAAATTAGGTTCAGAACATTAAAGTAAAAAAAGTGGGTGTCAGGCAATGGGGGTCATATAAGGGCTAAAAACGGTTATCGAGCATAATATTTGACTTATATTTAGACCCTCATTGCCTGACACCCACTTTTTTTACTTTTATATTCTGACCCTAATGTTTTGACTCTAATATTCTGACCTTCATTTTTTAACCTCCACTTTTAACCCGGCCTGATACAAAAGAATCATCTTCGAATTGAAATACCCATCCCCCAATTAAGTATAATTTTCTTTACGTGTCATCAAGTTCATCTTGAAAAAATTATCAATGATTATACGAGGGATACGAGGAATGGTTAATTTTTAATGAATAATAATGACCAGATTATTTTCAACCGTCATCATCGCATACGAAACATCTCAACAAACTCACGTACGTGCGTTCAATTGCCTCCGAGCTATGAGCCATGTGTACTTTCCCGGACCACACCGTCAAGTACAGTACAGGAGCCAATGTTACTTGAGGTGAAGGCAGATGAGG